>NC_025704.1:22692170-22728169 GCF_000633955.1 Camelina sativa | reverse complement strand
CATATGGAAGATGCCATTGCCTGCATAACATCAACTGCTGAGCAAATGGCATCCTTAACACTTTGTACGTTTACCTGCATATGGTATCATCATCAGCAAGCATAACATATGTTTTCTCAATACAGTACTATAGGCAATACGTGTGAGTAAGAGTCAAACCATTGCCCCGCAATCAACAGGTAGACAAAGCGTGCTGCCTTTCAACGCTTCAGCAGCTCCTACCAAAGAACCCATGTAATCCCGTTCCATAACCAACCACTCTTCTAGATGTCCCATCTATATATTTGCACGAAAAAAAATTAACTTTCTTGCTAAGTAAGATCCAATTTGGAGAAGGTCCCAAAGCTATAAGAGGCAGAACATACAAATGAACCTAAAAGGGAAAATCACTCCTATAAAAATGTTACTTAAAGAGCACAGGGGGATAAGGCAGTTCAAGATATATAAAAAAAGCGGATTAACTTACCTGCCTATTGAGAATAGATATCAGTTTCAAGTTCTGCTTCAGGTGCTGCAATTCAATTCTTTTGGCTCTGACAGAATCATACAGCATAGAGATATTTATCCATGCATTGTACAATCTTTTCTGCAATGAAAACAACGCTTCATCAGAGTTTGTGGCCTCTCATTGAAAACCAACTGAAAACTAACAACTTAAAACTTAGCCACTTGAACATAGTTGGCATAGACAAGCTTGTACAACATAACAGATTTAACTTTTTGAACACAAGAGAGAGGTGCCTACGAGTTTGTTTTCATTGAAACTAACTTATTTTCTAAAACCATTAGCTATTGTCACATTCAAAGTGGCCGAATGTTAAAATCCAAAATTGATTGGAAACACTTACTGTGCTAATAATAAAGGTTCTAAAGCATTCAGTACGAAAAGGATTTACTAACCTCCGCTCTCATCTTTTGTGAAGAGATAACAGCATTTGCTCGTGCATTAGCAAATCGCCACTGCAGCAACCTATTGTGTAAAAGCTTTAACAAGTGAGCATCAGCAACCCCATTATCTCTGATCTTCTCTTTAGCATCCACAGCAAAATTCAGAACCAAAGGTGTGGTTTTAGTTAGGGAGCTTCTCACTCTTAGTGGGCTCATCCTGCCTGAAGGACTAATCCCTCTTGGAGGAACCACGCCTCTCGAAGGGCTTATTCCTCTAGCAATGCTGGTTCCTCTCGGGGAAGCTGCAGTCATACCAAACTTGCTAGGTGAAGCAGGTCGAATCTGCTCACTCTTTGGAAACAATTGGCTTCCTTTAGGAGACAAAACATGACTATCAACCGATACCTTCCTCAGTCCATTAGATTTAGAAACCTGTGAGCCAGGCTCTAACCGATGCTGCGACAGATTACTAGCCAATTGCGGAACTCTCCCCTGAACCACATTGCCACGAGCTGGTAACATTCTCCCTCTTCCATTAGAGCTTCCAGAAGAAACACTCTCAGTCTCTAATCCAACACTCAATGAATCTCTCGTTATCCGCGGTCTATTATTATTATTCACCATGGAATTCTGAAGAGCTCTAGATACACCATTGCCAGATCCGTTCAGTTTCTTCCTAGTATCAGTGAAGTCTACACTCCTACTCAAACAACTCGGTTGCACTGACCTAGGCCATTGCTCATTGAGCTTTGTCTTCTCTTGCTGAGCTCCACAACTCCTAGATGCTATTGCCGTCGGAATCGTCTTCTTCTTCTTCTCTACTGTTCCTCTCCCCGGCGATGAGTTTAGCTTCGATCTAAACTCAATCCCTGAGAACGAATCCGCCTGAAACGACGCAAACAAGCTTCTCCCAGAAGTCAACAACATTCTCTGCGCTGAAGAAACCTCTCCACCACTACCACTACCACTACCTCGTCGATCCAACGAGTCACGACGTGGTGTTGATCTCGGCCGATTTATAGTAACAGACGGAGTCACCGGTCGAGTAACAATCGGCGATTGACATCTCTTCGCCGCGGAGGACGGTGACGACGATTTGTGGAAAACCGACGACGACGAAAAGGAGGAAGCGCCGTTAAGGTATCGCGACGCTACATCTCGTGATTTAGGACGGCGATGCGATGCTTCCGATGGAAACGACGGCGGTTTGTTCTGTTTAGCGGCGTTGAACGAAGCCGAAACTGCAGCTGTCATCTCCGACATTGAGAAATCAACATTGCGAAATGTGAGCAGTGAGGAGAGATTTATACAGTGGATGATTTCTCCATCGGGTTTTAAGAGATTACCGGCGAAACTAGGGTTTGAGTTTAATTGGAATTTGAGTCAGTTTAGCACTGTAAAGTATAAATCTCCGGCGAGAGAATAGAGTGTGGGGAAGGTGGGAGAGGAGATAATTACGTGAGAGCATAACTCATAACTGTCGTCGTCTCTTTTACTCATTTAATATAAAATGAGCAAATCCTGATCNCAATATTTCTGCAACAATCAAATATTGTCTTAATCTCATCAGAAACACCAATACATATTTGGACTAACTTTGGACATCTTCCGGATAATGAAGATTGATTTTAAAATTTCTATGAGTTGAATAAAATGTTTGTTTTTGTTTTTATGTTTTTATGTTATATGTTTTCTGTTATTAATTTCTTAATTGTATGTTTTTGTTTTTTCAACTTTAAATAATTAATCTTTAAACTTTCAAAATATTATTATTTTATTAGGGGGACCAAATACAAATAGACACCAATGCTCATACTAAAAATAAGAAACTATCAAAATATTATTATTAAATGTGAGGGACCAAAAAAAGTCCCCAACCAATGTGGATGCTCTTAGCTCACTACCTTTTTACAGCATATGAATTTAATCGTCTTTTTACAGCATATAAATTCAGACAAATTCCCCATAAATTATCTAGATATTTATATATATGTCAATTTTGTTGAGTTACCTACAAAAGTAGTCTAAAAGATGTTCATGATCTACCTGAATTGTTTAGATGATTAGCTATATATATGTTTCAGTCCTCTGTTTCTAAAGTACACACACTAAACATTAATATATCTGCAGAACAGAAGTAGCAACAGCAAATTAAATTTGATTTAAACCACGACTTGTATATTTACAACCAGACTTCTTGTTGTTAAAGTTAAACTATCAAACTGAAATGGTCTCTCTATTTGAATCAGATGATCTCCTAACATTCTCATAACTCCAAAAAATTGACCATATTGAGTGGCTTTCGTACTTACATTCAGTTAACTTTTGTCACTTTTACTATTTTAGCTGTGTAATCTGTGTCTTCAAACTGCATTCCGTAACCTGCATAGTTTAAAGATAAATCCCCAAATTTCTAGTTACAGAATGGATCAAAATATAGATATCGTACCTGCAGAGCTGAGATTGTGTTTAGGAGGTCCCGGCACACGTCGAGCATCCTTTCCTCCTTGACACTTACACTGCCAAGTTCTGCTGCCAAGCTGCTTATCTTCCCAACCTGAGAAAATGGGATTCACTTTTTAGTATATAAATATGAATAACTTATCGACGCAAATCCTCTTCTCACAATCACGTAGTGCTGACAAAATTATGGAACAAAGTAATTTAGACCGGATATTAAGACACTAATCATAATCAGAGAATAATGCGTAAACGAAGATAGTGGACTATTCACTTGACTGCAAGAGGAGATGGGCGCAATTAAACAAGAAGGGATGTGCTCTGTCAACTCAGTACATTGCTTACTCTCTATTTGTCTTAACATTTCCGTGTAGGTGTTAAAAATTGCAGCTACACACTATTGAGTTCGGCAGTAAAAAAATAAACACGACGAGGGAAAAGATTGGGTCACCTTTGGCAGCAACAAGCATATGGAAGATGCCATTGCCTGCATAACATCAACTGCTGAGCAAATGGCATCCTTAACACTTTGTACGTTTACCTGCATATGGTATCATCATCAGCAAGCATAACATATGTTTTCTCAATACAGTACTATAGGCAATACGTGTGAGTAAGAGTCAAACCATTGCCCCGCAATCAACAGGTAGACAAAGCGTGCTGCCTTTCAACGCTTCAGCAGCTCCTACCAAAGAACCCATGTAATCCCGTTCCATAACCAACCACTCTTCTAGATGTCCCATCTATATATTTGCACGAAAAAAAATTAACTTTCTTGCTAAGTAAGATCCAATTTGGAGAAGGTCCCAAAGCTATAAGAGGCAGAACATACAAATGAACCTAAAAGGGAAAATCACTCCTATAAAAATGTTACTTAAAGAGCACAGGGGGATAAGGCAGTTCAAGATATATAAAAAAAGCGGATTAACTTACCTGCCTATTGAGAATAGATATCAGTTTCAAGTTCTGCTTCAGGTGCTGCAATTCAATTCTTTTGGCTCTGACAGAATCATACAGCATAGAGATATTTATCCATGCATTGTACAATCTTTTCTGCAATGAAAACAACGCTTCATCAGAGTTTGTGGCCTCTCATTGAAAACCAACTGAAAACTAACAACTTAAAACTTAGCCACTTGAACATAGTTGGCATAGACAAGCTTGTACAACATAACAGATTTAACTTTTTGAACACAAGAGAGAGGTGCCTACGAGTTTGTTTTCATTGAAACTAACTTATTTTCTAAAACCATTAGCTATTGTCACATTCAAAGTGGCCGAATGTTAAAATCCAAAATTGATTGGAAACACTTACTGTGCTAATAATAAAGGTTCTAAAGCATTCAGTACGAAAAGGATTTACTAACCTCCGCTCTCATCTTTTGTGAAGAGATAACAGCATTTGCTCGTGCATTAGCAAATCGCCACTGCAGCAACCTATTGTGTAAAAGCTTTAACAAGTGAGCATCAGCAACCCCATTATCTCTGATCTTCTCTTTAGCATCCACAGCAAAATTCAGAACCAAAGGTGTGGTTTTAGTTAGGGAGCTTCTCACTCTTAGTGGGCTCATCCTGCCTGAAGGACTAATCCCTCTTGGAGGAACCACGCCTCTCGAAGGGCTTATTCCTCTAGCAATGCTGGTTCCTCTCGGGGAAGCTGCAGTCATACCAAACTTGCTAGGTGAAGCAGGTCGAATCTGCTCACTCTTTGGAAACAATTGGCTTCCTTTAGGAGACAAAACATGACTATCAACCGATACCTTCCTCAGTCCATTAGATTTAGAAACCTGTGAGCCAGGCTCTAACCGATGCTGCGACAGATTACTAGCCAATTGCGGAACTCTCCCCTGAACCACATTGCCACGAGCTGGTAACATTCTCCCTCTTCCATTAGAGCTTCCAGAAGAAACACTCTCAGTCTCTAATCCAACACTCAATGAATCTCTCGTTATCCGCGGTCTATTATTATTATTCACCATGGAATTCTGAAGAGCTCTAGATACACCATTGCCAGATCCGTTCAGTTTCTTCCTAGTATCAGTGAAGTCTACACTCCTACTCAAACAACTCGGTTGCACTGACCTAGGCCATTGCTCATTGAGCTTTGTCTTCTCTTGCTGAGCTCCACAACTCCTAGATGCTATTGCCGTCGGAATCGTCTTCTTCTTCTTCTCTACTGTTCCTCTCCCCGGCGATGAGTTTAGCTTCGATCTAAACTCAATCCCTGAGAACGAATCCGCCTGAAACGACGCAAACAAGCTTCTCCCAGAAGTCAACAACATTCTCTGCGCTGAAGAAACCTCTCCACCACTACCACTACCACTACCTCGTCGATCCAACGAGTCACGACGTGGTGTTGATCTCGGCCGATTTATAGTAACAGACGGAGTCACCGGTCGAGTAACAATCGGCGATTGACATCTCTTCGCCGCGGAGGACGGTGACGACGATTTGTGGAAAACCGACGACGACGAAAAGGAGGAAGCGCCGTTAAGGTATCGCGACGCTACATCTCGTGATTTAGGACGGCGATGCGATGCTTCCGATGGAAACGACGGCGGTTTGTTCTGTTTAGCGGCGTTGAACGAAGCCGAAACTGCAGCTGTCATCTCCGACATTGAGAAATCAACATTGCGAAATGTGAGCAGTGAGGAGAGATTTATACAGTGGATGATTTCTCCATCGGGTTTTAAGAGATTACCGGCGAAACTAGGGTTTGAGTTTAATTGGAATTTGAGTCAGTTTAGCACTGTAAAGTATAAATCTCCGGCGAGAGAATAGAGTGTGGGGAAGGTGGGAGAGGAGATAATTACGTGAGAGCATAACTCATAACTGTCGTCGTCTCTTTTACTCATTTAATATAAAATGAGCAAATCCTGATCTATAAAAACTGAAAAGTACCATAGACGACCAAAAAAAAAAAAAAAACTAAAAAGTCCCACATCGCTCAGACCCAAAGAGATGACTAGGGAAGCAGGGGTATAAATATAGAAGCGGTGTGTACGAGCAAATCACTTACCTGGACGGGGTCAACTCGTGATCAAGCAGACGAGTGGCCTAGGCTAGTGATAGTGTTAGACAGTTGAAATTTTAAATTCTAAGTTTGATTTATTAAGCTTACTATTAATATTTTGAATTTTGGAGGATTTGTTACCCTAACCAGTGCCAGCCCGTCCATAAAACAGCCAAAGCATGTGCTTTAGGCCGTATGTTATATTCTAAATTTTTAGATTAGATTTTAATAATTTCTCTTCGCAGGATGGTTATGTAGCTACTAAATGCATTCAACTTAAACAGACAGTATTCTTAATTTTTCTTCTATAATAGAGGAATTTTATTTTTTACTCTAATTCACATCTATTCTCACATATAAAATAGAAATTGCTATTTTTTTCTCTATAAATAGATAAACTCTATTTTTTTCCTCTATAAATAGATGAAAATATAGCAATCTCTATTTTAGAGGTGAGAATAGTGGTTGATTGAAGTAAATTTACCTCTAAAATAGATTGCTATATTTTTCTCTATTATAGAAGGAAAAATAGAGCAAACCATTGGAGATGCTCTTCGAAGGTAAGTTTTATCTCTTCCTAAAAAAAACTCTAACCCAAGTCAATAAATGAACCCATTAAAAAAAGCCCACAAACTAAACCATATCGGAAAAGGACATTTTTGAGATTTCACCAGCGGAATCGATACAATTCTCTATAAATACAGAAGGTTTGGCGCAATAAAGGAATCTATAATTCTTTCTAAAGCAAAGTACATGGCAAGATCGTCTAAGCAATTCGCCCAAAGAGAATATGACTCATTCAATACGTTGACTCAACCCGAAGCTCGACTAATTATATTCTTGTTCGGCATCGACCAATTCTTAGATTGTTTTACGTGCTCGTTCATCTTGTAATCGTTCCTATTTTTAGTAAAATTTAGACTCGTCTATAAAAGAGATTATTCTTACTTGCCTTGAGATTCCCACAACTTGTTTGTAAGATTCATAGAGGAATAAAACGAGGAATCCTAAAATGTATGCTCAAGACTGTTTCAGGTTTCTATAACTCGTTTCATGATTCTACAACTCATATAAACTTTTAAAATCGTGTAAGATAGTAAAAAGTGTGTTAATCATATTTATAACTAAAAAACATCTTACAAAATCTATTTAAAACCTTTTAATATTTTCTGAACACCTATTAAAATCCTTTTAAACCTAATTAAACAATATACTTATGTTTTATTATCATTTTAATTAAAAAATTTAAGAAAATTTTAAAATCTTTATAAAACGTTCTAAAATCGTTTACACTTAAAACAATAAGAATTGTGCTTTATAATAATTTTTTTTTCAACCAAACATTAATAATTAAAAGAGAACTGCAAGATTGGTGGCCCAAACAGGAGGATAAGAGTTTACAAAAGTAGTTTCAGAAATTAAAGATCTTGAAGATCGAGCAAGACAATCAGCCCTTGCGTTGACGTCTCGTGGAACCCTGGTGAGGGTGAAGGAGTTCGAAGCAAAGAGAGATCCTCCAGCAGGTTAGAAAAAGCGCGCCAATCATCCGGCGTCTGCACCATCGCAACTAGCTCTGCACAATCCGTCTCAAAAGCCTGGCAATCGACTCCAGCCACCAGTAAAGACTCCATAGCCCAGATCAGCGCTTGTAATTCCGCATGTAAAGGGGAGATGCTTCGTCGGTGACTCCGTGCTCCCAACAGAAGCGTTGAATCCTCTCCACTGCAACACCACCAGCCCAGACCCTGAAAAAGATTCGTACCTTTCCAAGAACCATCAACTTGACATCGGGGAAAGGAACCCCTGTCCTCCGATAAAGGCGGAGGATACAGGTATCTCACTGAGTAAGATTTGGCCTCCTCCCACAATAATTTATCATTAGCCGCTTGATTCAAAATATCAATTGGCTCTAGATCTATACCCTGGAGAACCTTTTTATTCCTATCTTTCCAAATTGACCAAACAATCCTAAGGAGATAAAGGGCTATATCCGAAACCCCAGATTGTGAAGACACCCGCCAGAATATGAAATCTAAATTCGCATATATCGATGTATATGGAAAACCTCCCGGATCTAACAAAACAGGGGACATCTCCCAAATACCTCGAGACCAAGGACACTCAAAGAGTGCATGGTTTATAGTCTCCACTGCAGAAGCACATCGCTTACATGAGGTATCACAGCGAATACCCCGATGCGCAAGACGTTCTAACACGGGAAGAGTACCAGAGCCAATCTGCCAAAAAAAGTGTTGGATCTTCGAGGGTACATCTAGTTTCCACGACTGTGCCCGCAAAGCCATACACGTCAGCCCATACTCTACATCCGTGATTAATTCCCGGGCCAACCGGTATCCTGATTTAACCGAATACTTCCCGGACTTAGTAAAGTGCCATATTAGTCTATTCGGTTGATAAGTTCTACTTACCGGCATACTCCGAATAAGTTGTATATCCACCGGATCAAAAAACTCCTCAAGAATAGGCAGATGCCAATCCTTTGTAACTGGGTTAATTAAATGATTAACAATCAAACCCGGGAGCCACAATCTCCCCCGGCCATTCGCCGATCTTGGACGAATATCCAGTAACCATGGATCACGCCAAACCGAGATGGAGCAACCGGAGCGTACCATCCATCGCGCTCCATGTTCCACCAACCCCTTGGTTGAATAAATACTTCTCCATGCAAAGGAAGGGTTATTTGATTTTTTTGGCATAAGAGGATGCTTGTTCCTGAAATATCGACCTTTCATCACCCTAGCCATTAAAGACGTCGGATAATGAATTAACCGCCAAAACTGTTTGGCCAGCATAGCTTCATTGAATTATTCCAGAGCTCGGAAACCTAGGCCCCCTTCATAATTATCTTTACACAATTTATCCCAAGCAACCCAGTGCATACCACGTGCCTTATCATTGGACTTCCACTAGAAAGTGGAAATAGCACTCGTTAATTTAGACGTCAAATCCTGTGGCAGTTTATAACATGACAAAACATGGGTAGGAAGTGCCAAAGCCACCGATTTAATCATAATTTCCTTACCACCCTTTGATAAACACTTTGCAGACCAACCATTTACACGATCATCCAGCCGATCCTTAACGTAGCTAAAAACTTTAGTTTTCGAGCCTTGTAGGTTTTCAGGAATACCCAAATAATAACCCATACCACCCTCCTTAGAAATCCCAATAACTAATTTCAACTGGGATCGAAGATCAGTAGTAACCTTTTTGCCAACCATGATAGAGGATTTAGCCAGATTAACCTCTTGTCCTGAGGCTCTGCCATAGTTGCCGATTATATCCATTACCGTCCTACATTCCTGCGCATTTGCCTTACAAAAAAACAGGCTATCATCCGCGAACAACAAGTGCGAAACAGTAAGACTACCACGGGCAATAGTAATACCCGTTAATTTCTTCTCCCTTTCAGCCTTTTTAATATTTGCTATCAAGACCTTTGTGCATAGTATAAATAAGTATGGTGAGAGAGGATTCCCCTGGCGTAATCCCCTCTGAGGTCTAATAAAACCTCGGGGCTGACCCTTCAGAAGAACTTGATACGACACTGGCGATACACACCACATGATCCACGAAATCCATCTCCTATCAAATTCTAACTGAATCAAAACCGCCTCTAAAAAATTCCACTCAACCCGATCATATGCCTTACTCATATCTGTTTTAAATGTCAAGAACTCCGAGTTACACCGGATATTAGTATTTAGTCCATGGAACATCTCCTGAGCCACAAGAATATTATCTGTAATTAAACGTCCAGAAACAAAGGCTGATTGCGTTTTTGAAACCAAAAGAGGCAATAAGCGCTTCAGGCGAAAACACAATACTTTTGAGATAATTTTATAACTCACATTGCAGAGGCTTATAGGCCTAAACTCCGCCATCCGCTGCGGACGGTCCGTGTTATAATCATTTTAAACGAAACTTCTTAAAACCTTTTAAAACCTTTTTTTGTCAACCAAATATTAAATTAAAAGAGTACTCCAAGGTTGGTTGCCCAAACCGGAGGGAAGAAGTTTACAAAAGTAGTTTCTGAAACTAAAGAACGCGATGAACAGGCAAGACAATTTGCCCTCACATTTGACGAACGCGGAATCCTGCTTAGGATGAAGCCGGGAATTAAAGATCTGTGTAAATTGAAATCATCCAACAAGTTGGAGAATGCGGGCCATTCATCAGGAGATTGCACCATCGCCACCAGCTCTGCACAGTCAGTCTCGAAAAGGGAACAATCAATGCCAGCCGCCAACAGAGACTCCATAGCCCAGATCAAGGCTTGTAACTGTGAATGTAGAGGTGAGGGGGTTCGTCTATAGCATATTGCTCCCATAAGTAACACTTTGTCCTCTCTATTGCAAAAACACCAGCCCAAGCCCACAAAGGAATCAGACCCCTTCCAGGATCCATCAACCTGACATCACGGAGAAGGTTCTAGATTTTCCATAGGTGTCGAATAATCCATGGCTCTGCCCGTGAATGACCTCGCCTCCTCCCACAAGATTCTAACATTAGCCGCCTGATTTATAATATCTATTGGTGCCGCCTCTGTACCCTGAAAAACATTTTTATTCCGATCCTTCCAAATTGACCATAAAATCCAAGGTAGACGAGAACAAATATCTGAAACACTCGATTGAGATGTCGCCCGCCATAATAAGAAGTCTTAATTAGAATAAACTGAGCCATAGGGAAAACCATCGGATGTTAACGAAACCAGAGATAAATCCTAGATCCTACGAGACCGAGAACACTCAAAGAGAGCGTGGTTTATCGTCTCATCCGCCAGCCCACACCGTGTATAAAGGGTGTCGCACCGAACACCCCGATTAGCTAGCCGTTCCAACACCGGAAGAGACCCGGATGCTATTTGCCAGAAGAAGTGTTGAACCTTGGAGAGAACGTCAAGTTTCAAAACTTGTGCCCAAAGGGCCGTACACGTCGGTCCGGACTCAACTACCTTAATTAAATCACGGGCTAGCCAATAACCCAATTTGACTGTATATTTCCCGGATTTAGTGTAGTGCCAAATCAGTCGATCCGGTTTATATGATTTACTGATTGGAATAGCCTGAATAATACGAATATCCTCTGGATCCATGAACTCCTCAAGGATGGGCATATGCCATTCCATAGTGTGTGGGTTGATCAAATGATTAACCATTAGGTTAGGATGGAGCAGTCTCCTGCGACCATTAGCTGGTCTTGGTTGGCTATCCGGTATACAAGGATCTTTTTATATCAAGATATCACAACCAGATCCTAATGCCCATCTTGCTCCTTTTTCCACTAAGCCTTTCGTTGAAAAAATACTCCTCCAAGAAAATGAGGGAGAGTATGACTTTTTGACCAATAGAGGACGTTTATATCTAAAATATCGACCTTGCATCACACGAGCCATTAGAGATGTTGGGTAATGAATTAAACATCAATCTGCTTAGCCAATATCGCATCATTGAATTGCTACAAATCACAAAAACCTAAACCGCCTTCGCATTTATCATCACACATTTTATCCCAAGCTACCCATTGCAAACCACGAGCTTTGTCGTTAGACCGCCACCAAAAACTTGAAATAGCACTTGTTAATTTAGACGTTAATGCATGTGGCAATTTAAAATAGGACATAACATGAGTTGGGAAAGCCAACGCAACTGACTTGATCATGATTTCCTTGCCGCCTTTCGATAGATATTTTGCCGACCAACCATTCATACGATCATCTAACCGATCATTAACATAACTAAAAACCTTAGTTTGCGATCCCTGAAGGCTTTCAGGAATACCCAAATAAGAATTCATACCGCCTTCTTTTGAAGTACCAATGACAGACTTTAATTGGGTTCTTATGTCCTCCCGAACGTTTTTACCAAACATGATAGATGACTTTTCCAAGTTAACCTCATGTCCGGACGCTTTTCTATAATTGCCTATAATTTCCATGACCGTACTACATTATGTCGCTTCTGTTTTACAGAAGAATAAACTATCATCTGCTTTATTGAAAATTAATTGTAAAAGGGTTTTTTGGATGTATATATAAGTAGTAATATACATTCCATAAATACTCTTTGTGTGCTAACTTATTTTTTCTAGTAAGTAATGACATTATTTGTAACTATAAATTTAATCAGAGACTATTTTTAAATGTACTTAAAAATGTTACTATAGATATGGTTACAACAACAAAAAAAAGAAAGGAATCTTTGACCATATCTTCAATCATATATTACTGCAAATATATATGCTATTTTTGACCCAACAGTTAACATTGTAATATTTATCAAATTAACATTTCCACATTAAAATGTTACAGTCAAAACATTTCTACACATGTGAAGTGACTTTAGTGCAGTGGTCAAAGGTAAGTCCTTAATGCACAAGGCACCATCACACCAGGGATCGAGTCCCGCTCCCTATGAATGTAGGAATTAGGCTAATGGGCCGGTATTGTGGCCTAATGGTTGACAAAAAAAAAAAAACATTTCTACACAATGGGTGTTAGTGGTTTATTCTTAGTGAGTAGTAAGTAGGTAAATTGTTTTCGGTTTAAGAATCAATTTGCAATTATAATAGAACGAAAAAACTGAATATAACTATTACAAGTGATATAAGTGGTATAACAGAGAAAAGTGGTATAATTGAGAAAAGTGGCATAACTATTAGAAGTGGTATAACTGGCATATCTGAGTAAAGAAGTATAATTGTTAAAAGTGGTATAATTAGTACAACTTGTATTCCTAAGAAACTAGTATTTCTGCTACAAATCATTATGTGTTAATTTCGTTTTGTTTTAATAAATTCAATTATCGGCTGATCCATTTTTTTATAGAATTCATATATATATAGTTAAGGAGGAAAACAGTATATTTATTGTTAATATGATTTTTTCTTGTTAATTTTGTACTGTCATTATGTTGTATTAGAGATAAATCTAAATTATATATCGTAATTTTGTAAAATTTAAAAATTAAAATTTGAAGTGGGGATTATGATTTAAGTCTTATTTTCTATTTTTATATACATAAGAAAATGTAATCTCAATCAAACATCGGTTACATCTGGAGAATTATTGTCAAACATGGTAAAGATAAAAAACATCTTAATATATTATAGTTACCGTAAATATGAAAATATATTAAGAAAGAAATAAAAATCATTAGAGGTATTTATACCATAAAAAATTTACTTTTGCAATTTTAAATGAATAAAGAACTTACGTAAATTAATTTAAAACTGTAATAGGGCTTAACCACCGTAATTGTGAATGCATATGATTTATTGAAATTTAAGAAATTAAGGAATAACCAAACTTAAAAAATTAAGGAGCAATCTAAGATTACAAAATGCCTAGATCTAGCAATAAAAATAAGATGACATTCTATAAATAAATAAGATTTCATTTCTTTGCTAAAAATGAAAAGATACAATGGAAATAAAATTATAAATAAGCTTTTTTTTACGAACAAAATATGTTGGAAACATTCTTCGTTACTTATTCAACTGCTACCAATTCCATTCTCTGTTTTGGTCTTCTGAGAGTCGCCATGAACTTACGATATTTTCTTTTGTTCCTTGCACGAAGTCTCCGAGCTCTTTCTTTGTTCGTCTCACTCTTGTAGTGTAGTGACATATGTGCAGCAAATTTTTGAGAAGTATCAAACACCTCATTGCATTTGGGACATGTATATGGACCATTTTTTTCACGTGGTATACTATGTGTACGACCATCATACTTATCATCACCACTTTTCTTATCTTCTTCAGAATCAAAAGTTTTGGTTGGTTTGAGAATTTTCTTCAAAGATCGACGATCTTGGGGAACATGGTTTTGCTTTGATGACAAAGAAAACACATCAGAATGATGAGGAGCAGCAGAATGATGAGGAGGAGCAGCGGATTGATGAGGAGCAGCAGCAGAATGATGAGGAGGGGCAACATAATCGTATGGATAAATGACACTAATAGGTGTCGGATTCAAAACTTTACGTTGTTGAGGAAGAAAATCAGCATGATGAGGAGGAGCATCATAGTGATGAGAAGGAGCAGCAGAATGATAAGGAGAAGCATAATCTTGGCCAGGATAAACAACACGAAGAGGTGTTGGATTCAAATCTTTGCGCTGATGAGGAAAGGCAACATTATGATGAGGAGGAGCAGCATGATGATGAGGAGGAGCGGCATAATGATGAGGACCATCATGATCATGGTCCGGATAAACGAAATTAAGAGGTGTTGGATTCAAAACTTTGCCATGATTACCAAGAAAATCTGGAGGAAGAGAAACAGGAATCCAAATATTGGGGTTAGAATCCATGACACTATTGACACGTTCAATTTCATATTTGGCACTATTAAGTATATTGGTAGAAAAATATTCAACACCAAAAGCAGAATCAAAGTTTCTCCTCATCATATTAAATAGAAAAGAAGATGAAGAGAGATGTGAATTTTGATAAGAAGAAAAAGAAGGAGTAGAAGCAAACAAATTTGCACGGTTCATATGATCATGATCAGATGTTGTGAACATCGATTGAACCATCTTGGAGTTTTGATTCATTTCGATGGAAGACATTTCACGATGGTTTACGAAATCATCACCGTATATATTGAACATATTTGGATTGGAAGACATATTGAAACTTTAAGTGTGTTTAACACCATTTGTCTACCTACCCTTTTATACAGTTTTAAGTAATAAAAAAAAGGTAATGAAATGAAAATTTTCAATTCAAAGTCAATATATTTTGTTATTTGGTTAATTTCAAATTTGGCTCGTTATTTATGACTATGAATCACTTATTTGGCGGGTTATTTACTTTTGTTGACTAGTTAGTAGAAATTAGTATTATGGTTTGAACTGTACATTCAGTATTAAATTTTATCATTCTAATCTTCATAGATTTTGAACACATGTTTTTAGCATTTATAGTCTTTCTTGACTGATTAATTAGGTTTGATAGTTAGTTTAAAAATTATGGGGGATTTTCAAATATCAGAATTTTTTAATTCATATAAAATAACTAATTAAATATGAAAAGAAATAAATTAATAAAATATTATTTTAAAGAAGTTTAAAATTCTGATATTTAATGTTAATATTTAAAAGTAAAGAGACTAAGCCAATGTAACAGAGAGTGGAGTTCGCCGGACTCCACCCCTTTTTGGATATGATGAAGAAAACGGCTTCTCCACAGTTTGAGTTTTTTTTTTATAAAGGTTGGAAAATATACAACATGGGCCAAAAAGGAGAAAAAAAAAGATTCGATAAAAAAGAGAGAGAAAGCTTCAAAAGGAAGTAGAGGTCGAGTTTGCCCGATGCCAGCAAGCAGGAACTCCACTGATGTTGGAGAGATTCAGTGGTAGCGGCGCCTCAATGGTTGTGTCTGGGAGAGAAAGTTAGGGAGAACCCTTATTTGATATAATCTAAATCTTACACTTTTCCTTATAATTCAGTCGACGGATCTGGAAACAAAGTTATTTATGTCTTGCCAAGCACTACTCTACGATTTCTTTACTTAATCAATCCAACGATGAGAAAGCAGCACAGATTTACTCTTGCATTATCGTAATAATGTATGTATTAGTTACACAATATTGACATCTAAAGAACAAAATTTAGATAGACACTCAACCAGTTGATATATTCCTTTTTTTTTTTTTGTCAAACACTTGATTCAATCTCATAAAACCAAATACAAAGAGAAGGATACAAGGATCCAAGTTCTAAAACAGAAGCAACAGAAAGGTAATCCCAAATGTCATACAAAGAGTGATAATAAATAACGACAAATGATCCAAAAGAGCTTTGAGGCACTAGCTAAGAAGCAAATGTCACATGAGAGGTAATGGTTTGTCGATAAATCTTCTATGGAAAGCTCAGTGGTAGACGGATTGGTCCCTGTCAAACTATGACTAGGTGACATTGATAAGGTTGTCATGGCTAAGCAACTTGCCGGCGCAAAAGATGCTTCTTGAGGTAATACAAGGGCCATAACATGGAACTCCATGTGTTTGGGAGCAAAGAAACTCTCCAATTAAGCTATCAGACGGATGTGCCAAAGATATGTGTCCAACCGTAGCAGAGCAGGTGGAGTCTCCCTCTCATAAGATCCTTGGCTATGGAGGTTAAGGCTTTCACACAAAGCTTGCAGTCGACATGACACAGACAATGAATGGTTTAGTGTTCCCGGCATTTGATGGGTGTTGGTTTTTAAAGGTGGCAGGATTGAACAAGGAAAAATGATTGTCAGCTACTTGAAGTATACGCCAACACATCGTCACACATACAAACAATATAAATGTCTTGTTAACTACGTGAACTATTGTCATCACATAAGGACATCCATAAACAAGCACATGTTATGTGTACAACACCATAAACATTCAACTCCGGTGGTTGGTTGGCCGGAATCCGGCGTTGACCAATGTTGACCGACATTGACCAATATTAACCGGTGTTGACCAGTGTTGACCAGCGTTGACCAAAAAAAAATATTCAAAAAAAAAAAATTTCCTATAAATAAGAACTTTTTTTGTTTTTAGGTATTTTTGATAAAGAAATAAAAAAGATAAATGATTTGTATAATTTACAAAGACAAAATATAACAACAAAAAGTTATACACCAAAATTTTATGTTTAGTAGATTTTTTCATAAAAATATAACAAAATATATATTTTTTTCCTTTTAAAAAGCATTTTTTATTTTGTATTTTCAAAGTTGGGAGTTATAAATATTTTTTTCTTTTTACTTATTTATAAGATTATGTCATTTGAAATATATCCAAAATATTGCCAACTATTTCTTTATTTTTAATAAGAAAAAGAACAGAAGAAAATAATGAAAATTTTTATTTATTTACATGAAAGACATATATCTAGAAGATAGTTAAAAAAACAAAAGTTGATTTTGTAAAAAATTTTGATAAATGTTTTGTATAATTTACAAAAACAAAATATAAATGTTTTGTACAATTTACTTATTTATAAGATTATGTCATTTGAAATATATCAAAGGCATTGCCAACTATTTCTTTGATTTTACAAAACCAACCTTTGATTTTACAAAATCAACTTTTGTTTTTTTAACTATCTTCTAGATATATGTCTTTCATGTAAATAAATAAAAAATTTCATTATTTTCTTCCTTTCTTTTTCTTATTAAAAATAAAGAAATAGTTGGCAATGTCTTGGATATATTTCAAATGACATAATCTTATAAATAAGTAAAAAGAAAAAAAATATTTATAACTCCCAACTTTGAAAATACAAAATAAAAAATGCTTTTTAAAAGGAAAAAGTATATATTTTGTTATATTTTTATGAAAAAATCTACTAAACATAAAATTTTGGTGTATAACTTTTTGTTGTTATATTTTGTTTTTGTAAATTATACAAATCATTTATCTTTTGTTTTTCTTTATCAAAAATACATAAAAACAAAAAAGTTCTTATTTATAGGAAAAAATAATTTTTTTTTTGAATATTTTTTTTGGTCAACGCCGGTCAACACCGGTTAACATTGATCAATGTCGGTCAACATTGGTCAACACCGGATTCCGGCCAACCAACCACCGGAGTTGAATGTTTATGGTGTTGTACACATAACATGTGCTTGTTTATGGATGTCCTTATGTGATGACAATAGTTCACGTAGTTAACAAGACATTTATATTGTTTATATGTGTGGTGATGTGTTGGCGTATACTTCAAGTAGCTGACAATCATTTTTCCTTTCATATATCCGCTGTTGCACTATATTTTGACGTATGGGTTTCAACTTTCAAAGCCATGGTTTCAAGAGCTTTAAATTACATCTTCATATCTTTTTGGCCGTCAACTTCCCCAAAACCATTAATTTGCTGTCAAAGCTAGGGACGACAATAACGTAACATAACAACGCAACGACAAAGACAACAACACAAGATCCATGTTATAAATTGAGCACTTAATAACTAGCCTTATGCGTTTTGCTGAGGCTATCACTGCAAGAGTTATTGCACCACCGCTAGGTGTCTACGTGTTTTGGATCTTTTAACCATTTTGACCTACCAACGAAGTTGACAGACCTTCTGATGACCTGAGGGAATATATGCCCAATGCTCAAATCACAAAACTCACCGCAGAGTCTGTGAGTTTTGGTTGCATAATATTGTGGACTAATTATTTGAGAAGTAATTATATGCCTTGAGAAGTAATAAAAGAGAAATTATCACTTATAGGCTATGGTTGCATAATATTGTGCACTAATTTTCCACGATTTTTTTACCAAATTTTCTACCAAATATTAATTAAATAAGCATGTAAACAAATAATTGTTAAAATCATCCCCTTCAACTAGCTCCGCCATTGCTTATAATAAGTTTTTATGTTTGCCTAAATTATGATTTTCATTTGTAAACGGAGTCACTCTAACATGTGGTCGAAAATGTATGTATAGTATCAAATTAATGTATGTGTTCCATCTTGGTATAATGGTATTTTTGTTACATCTTGTCATAAAAATGATATAAAGAAATTATATAATCCATATTGAAACGATTTATACTTGTTTTGGTCATTTTTTAATGTAAGCTTTTATGTTTCATTGTCTATACCAAAAACATAAACAAAATGGAATAGGTGGTCTGAATTTGAAATGAGTAAACGTAGCCAATGGACAAGTTCAGTTGGTTCGCCGACTAATGAAATTAGTTAAAAAAATAACAATTTTACAAAGAAAAAATTTGAATACATACCTCAAACTTCATAGGGAATTTAAAATCTATACTAAATTTTTTTAGTCTTTGAAATGTACCTTATGTATTCAACTAAATGACTATATTATCCTCAATTACAAATTAAATTAAAATAAATATAATATAATTAAATTAATTCATTTGAAAAAATATTTTTAAAAACATTATGTAAACTAGATATTCAGAATTTTGCTAAAATTTTCTAATTAGAATTATTTAAAATTTAAAAATTTAAAAATTCGGTATTATTTAGTAATTTAATTTTAAAAATTTAGTATATAAAAATTTAAATAAAATTAATTAGAATTATTTTTTTTCCATTTATGTTTAGTAAATGTTTTAGATAATATTAGTTTTAAATAAATGTATAATTCACTAATAATTCTTCAGTTTTTTCCATTTAATAAAAAAGTTTTGAAAAATAATTATATATTTTAATTTATTTTGAAAATTGTTAACTTTAGTAAAATAATAAAAAAATTGTGAGATTTTAGAAAAATAAATCAACAGTTCAAACAAATCGACTATGTAACAAATCAATTATTAAAAGAATAAATTGACTTTTTAATATAAGTCCACAAAGAAAAAACATAAATCAGCATGAACAAAATATAAGTCGACAGTTCAAAAAATCAATCATATTAATAAGTCAAGTTAAAATGAAATAAGTCTACTAAGAGCAAACAAATCGACGGAAAAAAAATAAGTCGACTTTGTAAAAAAACAATCAAACAAAAAAACAAGTCGACAATTTTAAAATAAATCGACGTAAAATTAAATAAGTCGACAAAAAATAAATTTAAGTCAACCATTTAAAATATCGACCTTATTAATAAATCAATGTAGAATATAATAAGTCAACAATAAATAAAAAATCAATAGAAAACAAATATAAATCGATGAACAGAAAAAAATAAGTCACTTGTTAAACAAATCGACTATGTTATAAGTCCACTAGCCATAACATAAGTCAACTGTTTTAATGTAAGTCGATGATAAAGATAATTAAGTCAACAGAAGTCAAAAACAAAATAATAGTTCAAAAAGTCGACATTATAAATAAATCAACATTGATAAAATAAATCTAAAACATTGATTATAAATTGTAATCTGGAATTATTTATTTTTAAATAAATTTAAATCTAAATAATAAAAATATTTAAATTCTTTTATTTATTCAAAATTTTAAGATCAAAAATTGATTGATGTAATCATTATTTAAAATACAATAAATACTTTTTGTTATAATTTTAAATTATTAAATAATTTATTCTGAATTTAACAATTTTAAAAAGTAATTTATTTTTAAAGTTGATTTATTTTTAAATATAAATTTAGTTTTTATTGTTTTTTATTTAATTGTTAAAACTGTTTAATAATAAGGATATTTCTGTCCATTTTCATTTCAAAATGTGTAGTTTCCAAATCACTATAATATTAAGTGTAGTTTTCAAATTTCTTTTCAAATTTAGTATATTTTTCAAATTGTCCCACAAAACAAATATATCAAAATATGGTATACTTAATAAATTTGGTAATTTTAATCATATAACACTAATACTAAAAGTGTACAAAACAAAAGTGTATAAGTATATTAGCACATTTCAAGTGAGAGCAAGAAATAAATATCTATTATTGATATCAAATACTGAAGAAAGTACCAGATAATCTCATCAAAATTACAAGATATAATCATACAAAACTTAAAGCTATAAATTTGCGCATAGCGCCGTACTAATCTAGTATATTGTGATGTAACAATCAATCACCTAATTCTGAAGATATGCAGTGGAGTTACGAATATATTGGCCCTTAGACCAAGAAATTAATAATTAAAAAAGGATTGAGTCAAGTAAAAAGGATAAAAAGATTCACACGAAAAGAATATGTAAGTTTGACACTGGGAAAAAAGTAAGGCATATATAAGAGATACATAAATTATCAAAATGCCTTAGTTACATTACATTTAATAAAATCAAAGAGTCGTTAGGTGAAATGTCCAACCAAAAAAGAGAAAAAAGCTATCACATCATCACACAATACTTGTTGAGTACTCTTTTGAAGACCGGCCTTTAAATAAGCCCAGAAGAAGCCGACACACATATATATACAAGGATGCAACAAACACACACTTGTTTGGACATCAGTATCTAACCAGTTGACTCTGACATTTCATCTTTCTACATGGATTCATTGGCTGAAATCTAATTATTTTAATAATGACCACTTCTAAATTGGAAGTCTAATATGCTTGATGGCATAAGGATACTTTTTTTTCGTTTTCTTTTTTTTCTTTCCGAAGAGAACAACAATTTAAAGATACCACTATCATTATTTTTTCCCTTCAAAGAGCATTGATTTTAGAACTAAATGTATCTATCATTTAATTCAAAAGAGAGTGTGTTCTTCTATTAGAAAATCCATTTGTGTATGTAACTTGGGAGTTTTTAGTTATATAATTTTGTAATTTAGCTATACATTTTGGAGTAATTAATTTGTCACCAAAGTTGATCAGTAATTCGTTAGCTTAGGTATCCAAGAAAATTAAATACTGATCTTTTGCTTTCTAGGGGTGTATGGAGAAAGAGTGTTCTAAAACATTTATTTCTCGTATTTTTTTCGCCTTAAAGATTAAAGAAAACAAAAATTATATTTCAAAATCTTTTCTCATTAAGGAATCAAGAGTTCTGTATTTCAATGTATTATAGCAAGTAGTAAATCTAAAAACTAGAGAGAACACTTGGTTTCTCAGTATATTATGGAAATGTAAGTAAGCCATCAAAGAAATATTTTTAGAGCCATGTGCATAGTATTATGTCTCAACATAGGTTATAAACTGTTTTTTTCTAATGTAGTTGAGCAAAAAACAGGGAAACCAGAATAGATGAACTTAGTAGTATCAAACTTTGTGAAACATTTGTGTATTTTTTATATCTACAAACACTCATGTGATGATAATACTCATAAGTACATATAGAGGCATGCCACGGAATATATAACAGCTAAAAACTCTGCAACCTCGAGTTTATTAAAATTTTGCGAACCTCACCACACTGCAAGGGACCCGTCAAGGCTCTCTCAAATACAAGGATGGTTTGGAACATCTTGGGTTATATATATAATAAAACCGATCAGAATCTTTGGCAAAGATATGAACCAAGAAGATTCCAGCAAGGTTTCTTCCTCTGTTGTTGTTGTTGTGGTTTGATCTGTAAGCCGCGATTAAGATCTTCATTCTTGTGTAACAGATTCCACATTATGTGTATGTCTTCGTACTCACAAGAACTCACGTCATGTTGTAGCCTCAGGAGTCCTACAACACACAAGACCATCATTTAGTTTTTCTTTTTTTAAGATATAAAACCGATTCATAGAGACGTCCTATTAATCCGGAAGGTGAATATATTCTACTTAGTAAGGATCTTACCACAAGCCCATCACGGATAAAGCAATAAAACCCTCAAAGACCTTAACTATATTGAAAGCTCAAGAGCCTTTTTGGATCCTATATATAGCTAAAAATTTCCACCGACAGTTTCTTTACATGATCATGATTCACAAAAAGAAAATGATAAAATCTAAACTAACTATTATATGATCAAGAATCACAAAAGAAGATGATAAAATCTAAACTATTATAAGATCAAGAATCACAAAATAAATTGATAGAATCTAAACTAATTACTATTATATATATGATCAAGAATCACAAAAGAAATTGATAAAAACCTAAACTAACTATTTTTTTTTTTGGTTGGTTTCCCTCAAAGCGATGAAACAGAGAAAACGTTTTAAGGGGCTGGTGAAAGGGACAGTGAAGGGATCGGAGCTTACCACTGTGTCGGAAGCCAACGCGTACAGTGATACGATTCCAGATGCGTCGGGTGGGGAAGGCCATCGTGTTCCACCACTCTCTCCATCTAAGGCCGGCCATTTGATCAAAGTGAAGGGAGAAGAGAAGAGAACAGAGAAGGAGAGAGAAGGTAGAAAGGGAGAAGAAAACTCAACCCCCCCAAAAAACTGACGTTTCAAGCAATAACTTCAACTAAATAGACTCATAGAGAGGAAAATACTTTTTTATTTATAAGGAAAGACATACCAGCCGTATATTCTACTATGTTTTATTGGTAAGAAATATTTTATAAATATAAAATAAAATACGGAAAAGACTGTTAGGTCCTTTCATCAATGCAAAAAATAGGCATGCACATTCGAATTAAAGATAGAAAAATAGGCATGAGCATTTGGATTAATACGGATATTACTAGTATGATAGTATCGAATCAATTTGGTTCAAATTATTAGATTCTAATAATTTCAGTTCGATTTAACTTTTTTGTTTTTTACTCTATTACAAGGTATATTCAGTCAAAAATTTAATAAAATCATTGTTATTGAACTAGTATTTTGAAAATATAATTTAGGATCTGTAGTTATCCAAAACATTTTGAAAATATTATTTCTAATGATTTTAGGAGATTTTAGAGAACTTTAAGTAAAAAATACATAACCCTAAATCTCATAGTTTATCTTTTAAGTGGTAATTTGGAAAGTTTTACAATCAATCATAACAACTTAATCTAAAATTATGTTATTACATAAGAAAACTCACTAAAATTCAATCATTTAAAATATTGAATTCAATACGTCCCTAATATGTTTAGATTCATTTCCGTTTTAGATAAATGATTGATTATATTGAAAATAAAATATTCTATAAAATTTATGTAATATTTGTGTTTTTTTAACATATCTTATTATATAAACTTGGTTGCCAAAAATCAGTTAGGTTCATTCCAAATTCAGTTTTGATAATTCGAAATTGAATTAATACTATTCATATATTAAAATACTAGTAAATTAAATTTGTATTAATGGTGTGGTGATGAATTCCGGTTTAAATTAATTAAATTTTGAATTAGTTTTTTTTGTCCAATTAAAAGAATAAAGAGTTTCAAAGAAGGAGAATATAGGAATACTATTACTTACTAGCTGCGGTCCTTTGCCTTTCGGCATACTGACGTCACACCAATTAGATTTGGGCCACGTATGAAAAGATTCAGTGTGGTTCTCCCTTTTTGTCGAGTGCCGTTGAATACGAACGAAACTATTAAAAACTGTCGGTAAGCTCTTTGATTGTTCCCACGTGTTGATTTCTTGATGGCTTTTAGATTTCAATTTGGCTTTTTAAAAATTCATTTTCTGTGGAGAAGAAAATGGCGGAAAAAAACAAATATCTCGTGTGTTTTTTTTTTTTGCTCTGACGGCAAATATCTCGTGCCAATTGTTTATTTTTTAGTATAAAGAAAATACGAGAAGAGAGTAGGACAAAAAATATAAGGACGATTATATAGTTTACTTTAGGAAGAAAAATGATGTTTTATTTTGTCCACTATGATGTTTTTTATTTTATGATTGAAAGAGGCAGAATGACCTAAAACGTGCCTAAGTTTGGTTTTGACAATGTGAATTATGTGGTTAACCTCATACTAGTTCTACCTACCCTAGTTTTCTTTTTTTTTTTTTGGCAAAGAGTTTTCTAAATATAAATATATTCATGAATTTTAAGAAAATAAAAAAATGTTGCAAATTTGAAAGTGTTACAAGAATGTAATACAAACACATTTATTCTAGAGTGAATTGGTGCATTAATTTTTTTTTTTGGGGCATTAATTATGATATTTTTCGAGAATGTTTAAATTTCTTGAAAAACTGTCCGTTGTGTTTATTTATGAATGTGTGTGAAGTGGTTCGATTTATGGGTAGAAACATGATTTATCTTTGCTCATTTGTTCGAGTTCCAACCTTATCACTTAAGTCTTAATTCGGCCAAAGACAACTGGTCGGTCTTACCCGAATCCTAGTTGGATTAATCATGCAAGTTTAGTTCCATGGTTAGATACATATTTCGTTGAACCATAACCTCTTAAACAGTCCTAATTATTCATTTGAAATACTTTGCTCATAAGACATTTGCTCAATGTTAATACTCAGTTACAACATGGTTTAGCGTGCAAGGTAATTTCCCTTGCCCCAATTCCTGTGACACACACACATTTATCTATTTAAACTTGATTAAAACCTAGATAATTTGAATGACAAAGGGTTACTGTAGACGAAGTGTAAGAGGGGGAGCCCTCTTAAGTTTGCACCACCACCAAAGGTTGTCCCTGTGGACAAAGAAAATATGTTGCTGGTTATCTCTCTCAGATGTTCATGAGTTCACCGAACAAAATCAGGATGTTCTTGTTCGGACTTCAGAAAGGTATGCAGAACCTCGCTCTTGAGATGAGACTATGGAGGGTCTTAGTAACATAGTTGAGTGGCACGCAGAGCAGCAGATAATAATTGTGTAATCGTATAATTGCTCAATGCTGAAATCGTACTTCATTCAAAAGAAAGACATGACTATAAATAGTCTTACAAAACAAGAAACAAACTGCAAACGAAACTGACGCTAGTGGAACAGAGCAACAGACGTGAGCCTATATACTCGGTCTCATTACAGACACTAAAACCAAACAAACAAAGACTGAATCAAACTTCCAAATCTAATGGCTCTAAAGCTCTTAATTAATCCAACGGCTACCTTCACTTCATGATCCATTTGCTCCAACAAACCCTCCCTAAACTAAGCTTTGGTGAACCAAGCTTAGCTTATCACTTGCTGAGCAAATCCCAAGCTTACTCCTTAGTCTCTCAAACACTTCCAGCTTCAGAGGTTTGGTAAAGATGTCAGCCACTTGCTCTTCTAAACCACAATGCTCCAACTGTATCTCTCCATTCTTCACAATGTCACGCAGGAAATGAAAGCGAACTCCTATATGTTTGCACCTCCCATGAAAAACTGGATTCCTTGAAAGCTTGTTTGTCGAAGTGTTGTCACAGTAGATTGTAGTACTTCCTTCCACATTGTAGCCCAATTCTCCTAAAATCCTCTTGAACCATATAGCTTGACAGACGCAAACTGATGCAGCAACATACTCTGCTTCTGTTGTGGAGAGTGTGACTATCGGCTGCTTCTTTGACAACCACGCTACAGCTGCGTTGTCCATAAGGAATGCATATCCCGTGGTGTTTTTCCTGCTGTCAACGTCACCGGCGAAATCACTATCAGTATACACCATTAGTTCTCCCTTTCCTCTTCTGTACCAGATTCCATAGTCCATTGTGCCTCTCAAATACCTCAGAACCCTCTTAACCGCTTGAAGATGCATCTTTGTTGGTCCAGACATGTAGCAGCTCAGTAGGCTCACAGCAAACTGCAGGTCCTGTCTCGTTTTCGTGATATACATGAGACTCCCGATGATCTGCTTGTAGAATGTTTCATCGATCCTTTCACCAGTCTCATCCACATCATCTTGAAACCAGGCACTATCGGATTGCGAACTGCATTGCAATCTTCCATCTCAAACCGCCTCAAAACCTCAAGAGCATACTTCGTCTGAGAAATGTGAATTCCCTGACTTGTTTGCAACACCTCTATCCCAAGAAAATACCTCATCTTCCCAAGATCAGACATATCAAACTCCTTTTCCATCGACAGCTTGAACTCTTTCACTATTGCAACATTATCTCCACTGTAAATCAAATCGTCTACATATACACTAACGATGAGGAGGTTACCTTGTTCATTGCTTTTGGTGAAGAGGGTTTCTTCATTTTCAGATTTGGTGAACCCCTCTTTGGTGAAATACTCCTCGATCCTACTGAACCAGGCCCGTGGGGCTTGTTTCAGTCCATACAGGGCTTTGTGCAGCTTGTACACCCTTCCTTCTTCGCCTTTTATCTCGTACCCTTCTGGTTGTTGAACGTAGACGTCTTCTTCGAGTACACCGTGAAGGAAAGCTGACTTGACGTCCAGTTGAAAGATATCCCATCCTTTCTGAGCTGTAGTTGAGACAATGGTTCTGATGGTGTCCATGTGTGCAACAGGAGCATAGACCTCTGTGTAGTCTATTTTGTGTTCTTGTGCATACCCTTTGGCCACCAGACGAGCTTTGAACTTGCTCACTTCTCCGAGTTCGTTTAGCTTTGTCTTGTAAATCCATTTTACCCCAATGCATTTTGCTCCATGAGGCAAGTCTGATAATTCCCATGTGCGATTCTTCTTAATCGACTCAACCTCTGCATCCATACCCCTTCACTAATTGATGCACTTCTGAGCTTCTGCAAATGTTGAAGGATCATCGGAGTTGAGCTGAACCATGTTTACCTCATCGTCTGCATCAGCATCATCACTGTTAGTGATGTAGTCTCTGAGATAGGCAGGAGGTCTCGTCTGTCTTCTTCCCTCCCTGACTGTTGCCTGTGGTTGCTCTTGAGTTTCTTCTGCAACAGTCACTGGTTCTGTAGCATCTTCTGGTTCTGCAACTTCTTCTTCTCCATCACTGTCGTTTTCTCCCCAAGGCTGATCATCATCATTCCACTTCAACTCGTACTTAGTGTGATCCTGATTCTCATCCCAGCACCAACCTTTTGTTTCTTCGAACACCACATCCTTGCTCACCACAATCTTTTTTGTTATTGGATTGTACAAACGATAGCCCTTTGATTCCTCCGAGAAGCCCAACAACACACATGGAGTGCTTTTGTCGTCAAGTTTCCTTTGCTTCTCGTTTGGAACATGCACATGTGCTAAGCTTCCCCAAACCCTCAAGTGCTCCACGTTTGGTTTGATCCCACTCCAAGCTTCTTGTGGTGTGACATTCTTAACAGCGAGTGTGGGGCATCTGTTCAGGATGTAAAAGGTCCAGTTGACAGCTTCTGCCCAGAGAGTTTTTGGTACCTTTCTCATTGACATCATGGATCTCACCATGTTCATCACAGTTCAGTTCTTCCTCTCCGCTACTCCGTTCTGCTGTGGGGTGTAGGCAGTGGTGAGCTGTCTTCAAACGACTTCCTTCTTACATAACTCAGAGAATTCGCTTGATGTGAACTCCCCTCCTCGATCAGTTCTCAGACATTTGATTTGCTTTCCCGTCTCATTCTCTACTTTAGCTTTGAACTCCTTGAAGTGGTTAAATGCTTCAGACTTTTCTTTTAAGAAGTACGCCCAAGCTTTCCTGCTGTGATCATCTATGAAACACAGGACGTACCTCACGCCACTTGTGGTCATGGGAGTGATGGGTCCGCAAATGTCAGAATGCACCAGCTCAAGGATCTCTTTGGCTCTCCACGAACTCTTCTTAGGAATGGGATTCCTTGTTTGCTTCCCCACCAGACAGTCTGAGCAGGTGAATTTCTGAACATCAAAGTTTGGCATCCCTCGTACCATACTCTGATTCTGCAGAGTCTTCATCCCCGTGTGACTGAGATGCCCATAGCGCTCATGCCAGAGCTTCGGTATGTCCTCTGTTGTCGCTTGGAAGCAGCGTTGTTGGCTCGTTTCTCCATTCTGATCAAACAGGACGAACATTCTGTTGGAGCTCATCTTACTTACAGCCAATAGACCCTTTTCTTCATGAAAGATCTTGCAGACACCCTTCTGTATGATGATTGTCAGCTCCTTTTCTTGAAGTTGACCAAGACTCAACAGGTTGTTCTTGAGCTCTGGTATGTAGTATACATCGGTGAATGTGTACACTACATTGTTCAGAGCCAGCTTCACATTGCCTTTGTCGACAACTTGCATTCTCTTGTCGTTCCCCAGCTTCACAGTGTGATTGAAGTCTTCATTCATCAGACATAATAGGTCTCGATCTCCACTCATGTGATTTGAGCAACCAGAGTCGAGGAACCATGCTCTCTTTCTCATGCTTTCATTCTTCTCTGCATACGCCATTAGAGCCTTTTCTGCAATTTCTTCAGCGTTCACTTTCTCATCTTCCTCTTCGATGTAGGCCATCAAGAGCATCTCTTCTTTTTCACCGAAATCAACATAGTTAGCTTCCTCTTCCCACTTTGGACACTCGTATTGAAAGTGTCCTAGGCGGTGGCATTTGTAGCACTCCACCGTGCTCTTGTCTCTACCACGACCTCTCCCTCTGCCATAACCTCTTCCTCTTGGTGTTGTTCCTCTTCCACGGTATGATCTAGTTCCACCATGAGTCACCTTCAGAACTTGATCATCAGCTTTCTCAACCTTCTTGAACTTCTGTTCATGAACCGCGAGGGAACTTTCAAGCTCATCGAGATCAATCTTCTCAATCTCCTTAGATTCCTCAATAGACACTACAACATACATGAATTTGTCGATGAGTGTCCGGAGAATTTTCTCCACCACCTTGGAATCGTTCATGATCTCCCCATTACTTCTCATTTGGTTAGTAACTGCTAGCACCCTTGTGAAATACTCCTTCACACTCTCAGATTCTCTCATTTCCAGAACTTCAAAGTCCCTTCTTAGCTTCTGCAACAGAGACTTCTTCACCCGATCATTTCCACCGAACTTCCTCTTCATCGACTCCCAGATGATTTTGGAGGTTCTCCTGTCTAAGATCTGCTCGAACGTCACCCTATCAATCGATTGATAGAGATAGTGCTTCACCATGTGGTCATTTTTCTTGACTTCTTCCAACTGTTGTGTCTGTTCTACCGTGAGCACCGTTATTGATGATGACTCCTCAAAGCCGGTTTCAATCGTGCTCCACAGCCCCTTCGATCTGAAGAAATTCTCCATGACCTCACTCCAGTGATCCCAATGCCCATCGAATTGAGGCAACTTCATTTTCTCATCTCCCATTGTCACTCACGTGTTTCTCTCTCTCACACAGTTTTCACAGAGCTCTGATACCAATTTGTTATAGTATAATTGCTTAATGCTGAAAACGTACTTCATTCAAAAGAAAGATATGACTATAAATAGTCTTACAAAACAAGAAACAAACTGCAAACGAAACTGACGCTAGTGGAAATAGAGCAACAGACGTGAGCCTATATACTCGGTCCCATTACAGACACTAAAACCAAACAAACAAAGACTGAATCAAACTTCCAAATCTAATGGCTCTAAAGCTCTTAATTAATCCAACGGCTACCTTCACTTCATGATCCATTTGCTCCAACAAATTGGATGTAGAGAAAAAGAAGATGGCAAAGCCCATGTTGGCAATATTTGTGATGGAACTTTCTTAGAAATATATGCTTGGATAAAAAAAATTCAAAATCCATACATTTTTATGTCCATATCTATGAGATACTGTTGCTGAATTGTAAACACAAAAAACAAACCTACTAGTACTAATATCTGATGTTTACTTGACGGTTCAATGGAATAAAGAGATTGCGAATTGCGTGTGACCAATAACAGTGTCCATTATTTCAGCTGTCAGCTTTCGTCTGGTTTGCCATATATGTCAAATAAATCGTCCATATATAAGCGCACGAGCTATTCATCAGTGGCTGCAACCACGAGATTACATGTTGAAGTTGAAATTTTATTTAAATCATACCAGACAATGGAAAAAGTCATCAGAGAGATATTTGGTTTACCTGTAGATGAACTGGCACATACTTAAATGTAACAAAATCACAGGCCGGCCAATAAATAAGTCCATTTCTCAAAGTTGGCAGAAGATCTCGCTTCAATCTCGCCAAAATTTCGTCAGAATTTTCACCTTTATGATGGACCAGCAACATGCAAGTACCCAAAACAAATGATGAGTATGATAAATATACAGGTACAACTGTGAAAAGCTAAATCCATTTAAAACAGAGATTCAGTCGATAAGCTTAATTATATGATATGTACCTTGTAAAATGGCATTATAAGAATAGAAGACAGTGTTGCTACAAGGTCCGAAAAGAACCTGCCCCATCATTATTTTCTTAAAGGTTGTCAACACGTCGCGCTTTGGCAATATTTTAGAAAGATAACTGAACCACAGATGCTGTGACGGCCCAAGAAATATCAACCCAAAGCTAGCCATTCTAGCTGTTCTTATCAGGTCAAAAGAACCAGCGGGCGGCATTGTGATCATCTGTTGAAGAATTAAGAGAGTCAGCACAGATAATAAACCAACAAAAAGAGACAACATGATCATCATAGATGACCGAAAAAGAGAGTTTATAAGCACCCCAAGACACACACCTAAGAAATTTCTGCCTTATAAGAATCCACAAGAGATAACAAGATCATTAGACAATTGGGATGTGAGTTTTCTGACCGACGACACGAATACCAAACTCATCCAGTATTCAGTAAAGAAAGACTTCAAATTCACAAAAGAAAATATACAGATTAGTCTATTATAATAGTTGGTTACCCGAGCTACCAAAACAGATAGATTTTTCCAGTGTCTCAGTAAAAACTGTTAATACAGTCTTTAATACCAAAGGAAACAGCAGTTGAGAACACAGAATGGACCAAAGATAAGTAAAACAAATTAGAAAATAACACCAACTAAACCAAACACCAAAAATCACAGCTTTTAGTGCTCTCTTAGCTAATTCTATACTAAAGTATATCATTTCTTCTAACTACTAAGATTCAGAGGTAAAAAAAAGTAAGAACATACACATCAATTTGGAATTCTCTAGGGTATGATGAAACAATGCAAGATTGGTGTTTTCTTCCAAAATGAAAATATAAAATCCCCTGTGAATGAACCCTAAATTCCAAAACTACAAATGATTCAACAAAACCAAATTCCAAACCATAAATACTCCATACAGAAACGAACAAGGGAGAGAGAGAGAGCCAAACCTGAGAAGTGAGATCGGCGGCCATATAAATAAGGGAAGTAGTGACGCTCTTAGTCACGAAAGGGTGTGATTCGAGCTTTCTCAAATACCATCGCAGAAACGCAGGCTGTTTCGAAGGAGACGAAGCGTTCGTCGATAGATTTCGCGACACGGAGAAGACGCGAGGGACTACGAAATTCCCAGCCTTGCGCAGCTCGTGAAACGATCGGCCGGAGAATCCCAGAATAGGTTTCCGACCGGATAACACAGTTTGGACGAGAGCATTGTTGATCCCGTGAAGAGAACGACGATCGGAGAAGAAACGTTTGCTCAATCCAACGATGTTCATTCTCTCTCTCTCCGATGTTTCGTTAATGGCGGCAGCTTTACACTGTTTTGATGTATCTCTGTATCTCTGTATCTCCGTACCAGGACAATACGACAGCGTTTCCAACATAACATTAAACCGACGTACAGTGCTTAGAGAAAACCAATAAACGACATGATGTTTGATGTGATAACTCTCTCCCACGAGAGGGCTTACAACAGATCAGACGACAACGTTTTGATTTTTCATTAGAACGACATACAAGTGCTGTAAAAACCAAAAACGACATACAGTGCTTCAAAAAACAGAACGAATCGTTTTACATATCCGCGGTACCATAACAAAGCAAACGACAGCGTTTGTTTCATATATTTAAAACTCCCTTCAGAGTTCAGACAGTTCGCAGTTCGAAACAGAGAAAACGACACCGTTAAACTACTGTACTTTCGAATGACAAATAAACGACATGAGGTTTTAGTTTAGGACTCGTATGTGATTTAATCTTTATGTAAGGATTCAATCTGAAATTTACCAGCCGAGATTTTAGAACACATGTTTCCTTTTAATTCATCTTCGCCGAGAGGTCTCTTTGCCTTCTTTTCTTCCACAGCGTAAGTTTTTTTTTTTTTTTTTTTTCAATGGATCCTTCAATTTTCAAGCTCCTTGAAGAAGACGAGGTTAGGTTTCTATATCTCATTTCGTTTTTTTTTTTTAAATCCAATTTTGTGTGATGCCCTTGCTCGGTGGCTTGAAGCGTCGTTAGTGATTTTTGATTCCGGTCGAATTGTGTTGGTTAGGATGAATCGATGCATTCGGGAGCTGATGTAGATGCTTTCCAAGCTGCTCTGAATCGAGATATTGAAGGTTCTATGACAACTTCAATGCCACTCGGGACGAATCCTGGTATAATTCTCTACAAAATTCGGTTTTTTTTTTTTTTTTTAAGATAGGGCTAGTTAGATTCTACGTCTGAGATTGTAATTGTAGCCTGCTTTGTGATGAGAGCTGTAGTTTGAAACCTATTGCTGAACGTTTTTGTATAGTTTCTGAGGGAACTCTGTGTCAAATTCTTGAACTTATGGACCGATTTAGGTGCAGTATTGGAAATAAAGATAGGATTTTTTGTTGTGGGTTTCTCTTAGAGTGGATGACTTGTCACTGTGAAGCTATTAGGTATCTGGGAAAGCTTTGGCATGTTAGCAATGTTGTGCTTGTTTTGATATACAGAGTAGTTTCTGATACATTATTATTACTCTCGATAACTAAAGATGTCTATGTTAGGCTATATTGTAAACTTCTCTTATCTACTGACATGTGAGAAATTTTCAATCCTACATTAAAGCAACTATCAAGGTCATGAAAGACTAGTTTTTAAGGGCTGTTGTATGCTAATAGCGGCATATATTTTGTTATCGGCAAGAGCCTGTATATATGCTTCACTGAATATGATCAATGTGATGGGACTTATTAGCTAGGATAGAGAGTAGGGTGATGGTCTTGGTTTCCTTTTTGGGCATTATCTGATTTTTCCTCCAGTTTAACTTGTGATTCTAGTTCATCAACCAGTTGCTTGAATTTTTTCTGTAGGAAACAACCATCCTCCCAGCCAGCAGTTTGCGCCATGGAAGAATGGTATTGGAGATGCTAATATCAATGTCCAGACGCAGCACAGCCTTGAAAGTACTCAGATGAAGGAGCAACAAGGATCGACTTTAGAAAATCAACATCAACATGATTTGAAACGAGCCAATGAATCTCATTTACAACACAACCAGCCTCAAGACCTTCATCGAGCAGGTCAACTGTGGGAGAATCCATCGCAGGTACCCCAAACAATTGGGTTGCCGATTTCTGAAAAGAATCCTACTGGTAATGAACCAGATAGATCACATAATATTCAAGAGAGTGAGTCTCAGTATGTGAAACTGCAAAAGATGAGTAGTCAACAGGCTCGGGGAGTGGAACCGTCTGCTAACCCTATGAACCGCAACCCTAAGCAAGTGCCATTTGCTGCTTTGCTTCCTACCTTAATGGCCCAACTCGATAAAGATAGAGCACTGCAGCTCCGTACCCTATATGCTAGACTTAAGGTATCTCTATCAGTGAAATCTTTTGACATTCTGTTCCACAGCTATTGCAATATCATTGCTTTCCTTCTGATACTTTTTTTTTTGCAGAAAAATGAAATCCCCAAAGAGGGGTTTACAAGACATATGAAGGATATTGTAGGCGATCAGATGCTCAGGTTGGCAGTTAGTAAACTGCAGCAGGTATTACCTTTTTGCATATTTTGTGTCAGGTAGGAAATAAAACCAGAAAACCGACTTAGAGTATTAGCTTGTGAACGGAATCATGTTGGAATTGTCTATTTAAGTCTGCTTTTGAGGCTCTAAATTCTTTACTTTTGTCCTTTAAATTTAGCTGGATCCAAAGACTATTGTTTTTTTTTTTATTAGCTTGAATGGTCTGAGTCTGACATGAGCTACATCTGGTGATCTTTAATTCAACTGGTTTTTAGAATATATACTTCTAGGCTGGCATCCTTCACGATAATCTGATATTGGTTTTATGGCACACCATCTAATTATCCTTCACGATACTGTATTTCTGTGATCTGATTTTTTCTTTACCAGATTCCAGTTGATGGGAACTTTGTTTGGTTGATTTTCTAGTTTCCAGCTGTTAGGTTTTTTCTTACCTCAATGTTTGAAACGTTTTTGTATCTCTCTGTTGCCTCTTTTCCAAAATCCTTAACCAGAAGGTCGTATTTGCACTGTCTGCATCTTTTCTCGCTTTCACTTCTTTCCTCTACCTTGCAGTGGCTTCATGAATTAGGCAAAACCTTTAATCTTCCTCTATTTTGTTCACAACCAAAAGTCGAGATTTACTTTTTTTTTATTAAACACTATCTTAGCGATTATAATTCTTTCTAAGGTTATCAGACTTATACCTGGAATGATTGATCATATGATTTTTATTGACTTTGTCCCACTTTTTGGTCACACCATGTCTGATATTTTTTAGTGGACATGTTAAAAGGGTGCTAAATTTATACTTCCAGAGTTTGTGGTCAACGTCTGCAAAGTGGGACTAGTTTAAGACGTTAAGTATATACCATCTGATACGATTTTTATCTTATTATTTCAAATAGTAATATGATACGAAAGTTTTACTCTAATTAAGTAGGATTTCCATTTTTTGTTATTTCCCGATAACAATAGGATTTCTATTTCTTTTCTTTCCCTTTTTTGTTTGGGAGTTATCTTTTCCTATATTTATAAGGTTGACGCTCGTTTATGAACTTCTTCCAAGACTTTGGAGGGATTTGGGGTTTATTGGTGTATCCGAGAGAACCACAGTCATTCCCTTTGGGAGTCTTTACTTTGTTCTGTTTTCCACTATTTTAATAAAGGTTTTGCTTTTTGAACTGGGATCATAATTCCATCAAACAAAATTGTCAATCGTTGAAGCATCTGTACTTCTGAGCAATTTACCATGGGTGTGATTAAGTGGGTCTAGATTCTTCTTTACTTATAATCTGTGCTAATTGTTTTCAGATGAACTATAACCAAGGAAAAATTGGGATTCAAGCTCCTTCTACTGGTATAAATTATTCACTGATGCATTTTTTTTTTAAATTTTCCGTTCACTTTTATAATATTCTATACTCTCCTTAGATATATCTTATTATTTCCATGCTGGAGCCAGTATCATACCTGATTAAATCTATTGCATCGCAGAAATCAATAATCAAAAATCTCAGTCTGATCCTCGTGCAGTCCACCTTAACCAACTACCTTCCTCAACTTCAGGCACCTTAGGCAGTTCAGCTACAGTACAGGGACTTACCAAACATCCGCAGCACCAGATGCAGCATCCACCAAGTTCTTTTCCTATGTATACTACCTCTGGTAGTTTTCACACATA
>NC_025704.1:22683959-22691120 GCF_000633955.1 Camelina sativa | reverse complement strand
TACATCACACTTCCAGAACAGCTCATCATTACCTCTAAATTCTGCACCTGGTCAAGGATCATTAGTGTCCCATGTTAAGCAGGAATCAGTTGATCAAAGTTTTGAAAAGAATAATGCCACCTCAGTGACTTCGAATGAGGACTTAGAGAAGGATTCCTCCAGAATGGTTTTATCCACACCTAACAACATGGCGCCTGCAAGCTCTGTTTCTCCTTCCATGACAACTCAACTAGACGCTAGCACAACAGTAAGAGATCTGTTAATAAGTAATTTTTTCATTATAAAAGTTAGTCTCAACTGTTCTTGTTTTTGAGCTCCTGGGGTAACCATGGCACGTCAACAGCCCTTGCATATTTTCCTAGTTATTTGTAACAACCTCGGTATTTCGGTTGGACAATCTCTTATTGACATTGTTTGTGTATCCATCAGATGAATTCTCGTGGCCCATTAGGAACCTCTCAAGGAGGAATTAATGCTAGGATGCCACCCAAAAAGCCTTCTGTTGGTCAGAAAAAACCTCTTGAGACATTAGGTTCTTCACCTCCACCACCAAGGTAATTGATCTGCTCAGGCTTAGAAATCGGGAACAATTTTCTTGAGTCACTCTTTTTCAGTTAGCCAAATTTAATAAGAGATTTCGGTTGTATGGATTTTTTAAAGCTTAAAGCATTTTTCTTTTTGAGTCTCCAAGTAAAATAAAATCAGAATTGTTTTGCATGGGTCAACTTGCAGTAAGAAGCAAAAAGTAGCAGGGAATTCTATGGATCAAAGTATTGAACAGCTCAATGATGTCACTGCAGTCAGTGGCGTTAATCTCAGGGTGCGTTTCCTCCTCGTAGATTCAGTTTTCAGTTTGAATCTGGAAGTAGATTACTGAATAAATCATTTTTTTTTGGTCTGCATTTGGTTTAGGAAGAGGAAGAACAATTATTCTCTGGGGCCAAGGAGGATGCTCGTGTTTCCGAAGCATCTCGGAGAGTTGTGCACGAAGAAGAAGAAAGATTAATCTTGCATAAAAATCCGCTGCAGAGAAAACTGGCGGAAATTAGTTTGGATACTTCCCTTATCTTCTATTTTAATTTCTAGCTATTGAAACACTTGGAGAAGAAGCTTACAAATGTTTCTCATATCTGGCAGTGGCGAAAGCGGGTATAAAGCAGATAAGCAATGATGTCGAACGGTGCTTATCTTTGGTGAGAAGTCAACTTGTGCATTATTTGCTTACAGTACTTGAGCTTCTTTTCTTTTCTGTTTTCCCTTTTCTCATGTATTTGTGCTCTCAGTGTGTGGAGGAAAGGATGCGAGGATTATTATCCCATATAATTCGGTTGTCAAAGCAGGTCAGTCTAATTTTCTCTTACGACCTGCTTCCACATTTTTGTATCTATTCTTTCTCAAGGTAAAAATTCTTCTTCAGCGGGTTGATGCTGAGAAATCTAGACACCGGACTTTCATCACATCAGATATTCGCCTACAAATTAATGAAATGAACCAGAAGGTGAAGGAAGAATGGGAGAAGAAACAGGCTGAAGCTGAAAAGCTTAAGAAACCGAGTGAGGTCTGTTCTTAGTCATTATCTATGTTTTTGTTTTTACTACAGCACACAGACACTGCAAAATTTATTTTTCTTGCTGCAGAGTGAAGAAGGTGATGGTGGAGTTGACAGTGAGAAGGAGAAAGACGATAACCGTTCAAAGGGTGTGAAGGTATGGAGAAATTAGTAGCAGTTGTAGAGTCACATCAAATTTATCTTTGCATTGTTCTTAGACTAGTGGTTTCGATATGTGAAGGTAAATAAGGAGGATGATGACAAAATGAGAACGACAGCTGCAAATGTTGCTGCTCGTGCTGCTGTCGGAGGAGATGATACATTTTTAAAATGGCAATTAATGGCTGAAGCTCGTCAGAAATCTGTATCTGAAGGTGGTAAAGATGGGAATCAGAAAGCTACTTCAGGTGGAGGAAAGAACTCCAAGGACAGGCAAGATGGTGGACGACGGTTTTCTGGAACTGGTGAGTCCATTATATAACCGCTGTTTACGTAAGAGTAAAGAATCAGGACTGAACAAAGCTCAAAGCTTTTCTCTTGGTTGAAAACCGTTAAAGCCTCAAAATGCTAAGAGTCTAGTTGTATATATATGTGGCTTTTGTCTATTTACTTAAGTTCCTCGTGGTTTTGTTTGCGATAATAAGCTCTGGATTCATGTTTCCAGGTGGTCGAAGAGTAGGAAAAAACCAAGGTTCGTCTCCTCAACCAAAAGTGGTGAGGACAATCACTGTGAAGGATGTGGTTGCTGTTTTGGAGAGAGAGCCGCAGATGTCCAAATCCACTTTAATGTATCGATTAATTCAATAGATAGCAGAATCATTATTTATAAGCTTCTGATGATAATTTAATCGTCAAGGCCCAAGTGATTTATACCATTGTCTATTGTGTGGCCATTTCAACCTCAAACGTCAATTCACAATACAACCCCTAAAGATTCAAAACTCAATACTTGCATCCAGTGCTAGAGAGTTCAGATGTTCCAAATTCATTGAAATACAAACCCACTCCTACTGTCCATCTTTGTGTTGGATCACCTCTCACTATAAGTCTATAAGCAATTGAAAGGTATTTATTTATAAGAGAAAAACAAATACTTGATCCAGGCCAGGAACCGGGTCTTGAGTAGTCGGGTATAATGTTTTAGGATTGTCTATAACTTTTTTTTTTTTTTTTTGACAACAAATCGAATGTCCATAACTTCATTATTATTCTGATTGACATTTCTGGTAAATAAATAATAAAAAACTGCAGTGCTTAGTCCGAAATCCAAATAATGTACGCAAAGTCGTGAAATTATTGTCTACACTCTACACTAAACCATATATTTAAGTAAAAGAATGAGTTAAAAAGATCACGCGGACCTTATTGTGGTTTTGTGGTCCTCCCCACCTTCTGTGTGACTTGCACCTTTCATTTACTTCTTCACATAAAATACTCATTTCCCACTCTATCCAATGCCAAAAAAACAACGTTGTAACTACTAAGAACCCATACATATTTACGAATTTTCAAATATGTTTATAGTGTATCATCGTAACTTTAGTTTTTTTTTTTCATAATATATAAGGATCCGATCTTATCTATAGAAAGTTAATTGATTAATTCATTTCAAATTGCAATGATAAAGTAGAAGAAAACTCAACTAGGAAATAAAAAACTAGGACAAAGTTGTTACATGAGATATTGGTGAATTGGAGCAAAATGTCTCTACTAGGGTTTCTTTTTAGTAAATATGTGGATGAGTACTAAATGCAATCCTAATGCAATCATTTTATAAACTACAAAAGAAACCAAGAATAAGATTTTTAGTACTTACAAATTGATTTTCAACCCACTTAACACACCTTAACTCTTTTTGAAATCCGATACTGGCAGCTCCTTTAGTTTCAAAAACGGCATTTCTAAAAATTTTGGGGTCATTGCAACTTCTTAGCCATAAGCTTTTGTAGTCAACTCTTGGGGTTTTTCTTGTTGTTGCTACTAAGTTCACATTGTCTCGAAATGAAAAGAAAGATACTAATCCATCACAAAAGTACTAGTCGATCAGTCTAATTTAAAATGAAAAGGAAACTAATGAGAGATAGAATGAGATGCTAAATAGATTGCTCAATGTAAGTAATCAGGTTTCTTCCTTTCCATCACCATTCCTTCCTTCTTCTTCTTCTTCTTCTCGGATTCTTCTGTGATCGTCGACAAGCCTTAAGAGGGAAAAAGAACAATCTTGTGTTATCTAGAAGAGATCCAAAATCCTTTATTCATACACACATATGTAAAAGAAAATATACCGGTTAAGTGATATTTATCCTTGAGCATCATCCTGCTAAGCTTTTCTGCTCTAGCCTTTTCGAATAGCCACGTAGCCTCCATCTGTTTGCTGATCATTTGAGCAGCGTAGTAAGGGATTTTACCACGAAAGCAGCGGCCATTGACAAACATGATACAGTCCATCAAGCTTTCTCTTGAATGTCCTTTGATGTCATAAGCTCTTGATCTTGTCCAAAGACTCTTACCATGCGAATTCACTGGTTCCGACAAGCAAAGAGCTCTTGTGCAATCACTTATGGCCGCATCTAAATCTCCAAGGAGTAAGTAACACTCTCCTCTGTCGCTATATAGATTCATTCTCTTTCTCCTAAGTTTCAAAGGGCATAAGCCTATCGCTTCAGTGTAGCATCTAATAGCTCCCTCTATGTCTCCTACACAAACCAATTGGTTTGCTTGCTGCTTAATCAAATTCAAAAAACACTTGTCTCTGTCAGCAATTCTTGATTCTCACTCATCATCTTTTTCTCCCTCTTTCTCCTCTCTACTTTGTTCCTCCATAGTTCTTTCAAGGCTTTTTGAACCTTCTGAGTGTAGACACAACCTTTCTTTGTGTTGTAATGCATTAAAAGAACCTTAGTAATTCTATCTCCTAGGTTCGGTCTGACGTTAAGAGCTTTAAGCTCAACTAGATCTACTAGATAAAACAATGACATCTCAATGACTTTGTACCTTGTTTCTTGGTCTTTGAGAAGCAGCAAAAGGCAATCTATACCCATGTATTGCCAATCATTAGAAGACCGAGAGAGATTGCATAGACTCAATATCATTTCTCTTGATCCTGAGACATGACCTCGCCCTTGTTTACTATAACAAAGAGTCCGGATCAGTCCGATGCCTGCACGAGACGTGTGGTTAACCAATCCACCCCACATTTGGCTAAGCTCCTTGAGAAATTTTTTGTTGCAAATAAGAGAAATAGACCTTTGCTTGTAAGCAAAACAATTGAGTAAATGAAGTGACCAGCATTGGAGCTGACTTGCCCATTCCTCAGCTTTTCGGTCTTCCATCTCTAACCCTCCGAGGCCTCTAGTAAGCAAGTCACAGTTAGAGCTGTCAAAATGGGCGTCCACGTCCATTTTGACTCGTCCAATATTGTCCACTTTTATTTTGGACAAATAGGTGTCCGTGTCCATTAACGTCCGGTCCATTAACGACCATGTCCACTTATGCCCATTTTTTTATGGGCTTTCCATGGGTGTCCATTGGACAAAAATATAACAGATTTTGTAAAATGAGCAAAAATTATGTAATTAGCTTAGAACATAAACATAAAACATAAAAGATGGATCCAAAAGCAATGATAAACATCCAAACACAATGATAAACATCCAAACACAATGATAAACATCCAAAACACAATGATAAACATCCAAAACACAATAAAAAAACATCCAAAACACAATGATCAACATCCAAAAGCAATAAAGCAAACACAATGACACACATATTTCTTCGAATGGATCAACAATCTCTTCAAAACCTCTAAGCCAATTAGAAAACATGAACAAGCAAAGATATGACTAATAAATAAATGAACAAGCATCACGGATACAAGCATTAATAAATAAATGAACAAGCATCACCAATGAGCATCACCAATGAGCATCACGGATACAAACATCAATACAAGCATCACCAAAGTAATAAAAATAAGTTGCAGTGTAATAAAGACCAAACAAGCATCAAGGATACAAGCATCACGGATACAAACATTAACAAAACGTTTTGCTCAAAACATTAACAAAAAAAGAACAAAACAAGAACAAAACAAGCATCAAGGATACAAGCATCACCCAAATCAGAAAGCTACACACTTAAAGACAGCTTGACACCAATGAGCGTACCTTGTCTACCACCAATGAGCTTAACTTGCACACACTTCTCTTCTTCTGCAGAAAACAACAGAGCACAACATGAATTAGAAAAAAGTCGAACATATTTCACTTAAGAAACCTAAATCTAAACCACAGCCTGCAATAACATATGAACCCTTGTGAATATCCAAAATAACACAAACTGAGACTCAAAACTTCGTTATATAGCTATTCGTTTCTAATCAAACCATAAACACAAAACAGATCCGGGAAGATACGAAACCTAAATCTCACTTAAGAAACCTAAATCTCAAATGGGTATCTCGCAAAATCGAAAGAGAAGAAGAGAAGGAAGGAAGAAACCTAAATCTCAAATGGGTATCTCGCAAAATCGAAAGAGAAGAGAGAAGGAAGGAAGAAACCTAAATCTAAACCTAAACGGCTAAACCTAGATCTCAAAATCGAAAGAGAAGAAGAGAAGCAGATGGGTCTCTTAGTTTCGTAGTTTCGTACCTGAAATCGATGGAGATTGAAGGGAAGAAGATGGTATCGCCGGAGAAATCGCAGAGAAAATCGCAGAGAAAGTTAGAAGAAAATGAAAATGTGTTTTACGATTTCCCCCAAATCAATTTTGACCTAGAATTGTTTGTCCAATGGGCCGCCCAATGTCCAGGCTGTCCACGCCCATTTTGTCCTTGGGCTTTGTTGTCCAAGCCCACATAAGTCCGTTTCAATTATGGGCTTGTCCATGCCCGGTCCATAATGAATTGGACATGGTCTGCCCATGGTCAGCCCGCCCATTTTGACAGCTCTAGTCACAGTGATACCTCACTCTTCCTTCTTTTGCTTGAACACTCACAAACTCTTCATACACAACATCAACACATGTCGTTGCAATCTCCATGGATAATCTCACCACATCATTCTCGTAAGCAGCCACTGCCTCAAACGTCCTCTCGTAGCTCGCCAAGTGACCTAACGCCCTAACAACGACTCTTTGCTCGACCCAGCTCATCTTTCCTCTCATAAGCTCAAGCAATGGAGCTATAACTCCAGACTTCACAGCTTTTACAGCAAACGCAGGCTTCTTCATGGTGTAAGATCCAATGACATGAGCAGCATAGTAAGGAACATACACATTTTGGCCTGTCATCACCCATTCTACATCCTCAAGACCTTTCTTCATTAACCTTGTCATGCAGTCGAACACCCCAAGAGACGGTAACTCGGGGTTCTCAGGGTCGGCCATGGCGTATCTCCAAATAAAACTAAGTGTGAGAGCGAGCTCTGTGTCGTCTCTTGTCATGTGCAAATCTTTCAGAAATAACTCTAACCATGCTTTTCTTACACAAGGGTCTTTTTCCTCCATGGCACAGATGAAGCAACACGGTCTGGAACCGACAACAACGTGGGTCCTGGCCATCTTGTTTGTACTCCTGCAACGGAAGTGGTCCATGAAAGATCTGAGATTTT
>NC_025704.1:22643535-22682559 GCF_000633955.1 Camelina sativa | reverse complement strand
CTTTGTTGTCCAAGCCCACATAAGTCCGTTTCAATTATGGGCTTGTCCATGCCCGGTCCATAATGAATTGGACATGGTCTGCCCATGGTCAGCCCGCCCATTTTGACAGCTCTAGTCACAGTGATACCTCACTCTTCCTTCTTTTGCTTGAACACTCACAAACTCTTCATACACAACATCAACACATGTCGTTGCAATCTCCATGGATAATCTCACCACATCATTCTCGTAAGCAGCCACTGCCTCAAACGTCCTCTCGTAGCTCGCCAAGTGACCTAACGCCCTAACAACGACTCTTTGCTCGACCCAGCTCATCTTTCCTCTCATAAGCTCAAGCAATGGAGCTATAACTCCAGACTTCACAGCTTTTACAGCAAACGCAGGCTTCTTCATGGTGTAAGATCCAATGACATGAGCAGCATAGTAAGGAACATACACATTTTGGCCTGTCATCACCCATTCTACATCCTCAAGACCTTTCTTCATTAACCTTGTCATGCAGTCGAACACCCCAAGAGACGGTAACTCGGGGTTCTCAGGGTCGGCCATGGCGTATCTCCAAATAAAACTAAGTGTGAGAGCGAGCTCTGTGTCGTCTCTTGTCATGTGCAAATCTTTCAGAAATAACTCTAACCATGCTTTTCTTACACAAGGGTCTTTTTCCTCCATGGCACAGATGAAGCAACACGGTCTGGAACCGACAACAACGTGGGTCCTGGCCATCTTGTTTGTACTCCTGCAACGGAAGTGGTCCATGAAAGATCTGAGATTTTATTGATCTTTTTGGCTGTTCTTGCTGATTAAAGAAGGTTAAAAACAAAAAGGGAAAATAGGGTTTTGTATGTGATCCAGGTGGATATGCAGATCAAAGTGGGTTTTTGTTTATTAATACAAAAGTGAACTAAAGTGGCCTAGTAGTGTGATGACATCTAGCGGCCGCATAAGAAAGCGAAATGCAAATGTTTCCATTTAAACAATTCAAAAAAATTGAACGGTTTAATTTGTAACTTTGTTTAAATGGTATACAATGATACTAGTATCATTGTATATATTAAATCCAATTGTAAATCGATAAAAAATAACACATAACAGAAACACCTTGTCTGCTAATTTTATAAGAGTTCTTATGAGTCTAATGTCTCCCATTAGTTGGAATAAAGATCTTTGATTAATATATAAAAAATGTGGTATTTTCAATGCATAAATGGTCAAAAGAACTGCGATGGACAAAATACGTTGACGGACAAAATTGGAGTACACAAAGACCTGTTGTGTAGATAAAATTGTGAGTGGACATAAAAAACCTATCTAAAGGTTGAATCTGGTCCACCCAAAGTACCACAAGTTTAGTATATGTCTTAGCAGATTTGTAGGGTAGACAAGTTATTTTAATAACTTTTGGATAATAGTGGACATGTAAAGTCCAACCAAGCAGATCTGATCAATTTGAGAGGTTGATGGACAAATTAGATATGGACTAAACCTGACTAGGCAGATTTGGTCCACTGGAAAGTTATTTACTGAAAGGTTATTTCCGTCTTTTTACTATGTGGCGTGATAATGGAAAGTGGTATAATCGAAAAGAAAAGAAAAAAATAATATTTTCTACAAGTTTTGTTTCAAAAGTGGCATTCTGACTAAAATCCCTTATTTGAAAGTATATGAACAATTTGGAACAAAATAAAAGTTCTTACCAAAGATATGAAGTTGAAAGTCGTTTTTGAGACTAATGTTGGTTGACACCATCACCTACATATTTCTAAACGAGTTTTTGAAGACTTTTGGAAAACAAGGCTTTAGATAGAGGTTGAGAGTCTCAACTTGAGACGTAAATAAAATATCATTCAACAATTTGGTAAGATAATAAAAAATATCGAAAGAGAAATATACCATAGACGTGTAGAGCTGTCAAAATAGACGGGTTTTCCATGGTCAGCCTATGTCCAATTCATTATAGACGGGTCATGGACAAACCCATAATTGAAACGGGTTTAAATGGTCTATGTCTAACAAAGCCCACAGACAAAACGGGTTGGACAATCTGGACATTGGTCGGCCCATTGGTCGGATAATTCTAGGTCAAAATCGATTTGGAGAAAATCATAAATTCATTTCTCACTGTCATATTTATTTTTAGATATTTATGTTTTTTTCTCTTTAAAAAAATATGTTATATGTTGTCTAATAGACGCCAATGGACAGCCCATAAAAATAAGGTCATTAGTGGGTATGGTCGTTAATGGACTGGTCGTTAATAGACACGGACTGCTATTTGTCCAAAATCAAATTGAACAATGTTGGACGCATCAAAATGGACGCGAACAGCCCATTTTGATAGCTCTATAGACGTCCAACCCTTTTTTTTTTTTAGTCACAAAGGAATACATTCATTAGTTTTCTCCGTCTCTATTAATGATTAATCATGTCTTCTTTCAAACTCAACCCCTCCATCGATCACTACACTTTAAAAATGATAGCTTAAATTATATAAGAAAAGTTAGAGAAGATGAAAGGGGGTTCACTTTTAGTTATTGATCTACTAGGTAATTAGTCCATGCAATGCGTAGTTGTATGCATAATAGTTTTGATTATATTTCTTAAATTTTCTTAAACTAAAATATTATTTTACTAATGTATGAATCTTAAAAAATTATACTAATGTATGAATCTCAAAAAAAAATTATAGCAATTCCTCAAAATAACACTTCTGTCAACATTTTTTTGGTATGGTTATTTATTATACAAAATTTAAAATATATAAACTTCTCTATAAATCAAAAATTAACAAATACTACAAAAAATTATTACAAATTGATAAGCTATATTAACATAAATAATAATATAGAAATTTAAACATTTTTCTAATATGAGAGAATCTATGTTTGTCATGTTTTATAGAGGTTAAACATTGATTTAAAGAGTTTTTCTTAATGATATTGTAAATAGAAGACTGTAGTATAATAAAATTGAATCAAATAAAATTATCAAAAAATTTAGTAACTACGTATAAAATTATTGTATATAGAATATTCCTCATTTCAAAGTTTAAAGCAATTAAAATAATTAGAAAATATTAAAATTTAACCTAAAACATTTTTTCTTCAAAGATAAATATATTAGTTGGAGGAATGAATGTAAAATTATTGGGTAGGAATTACATTTGAGTTAAATGTAGAGTGTACATGCCTTTAAAAGTGGGTTAATTATAAATAAATACTTTAATTTATTTTTGACTTAAAAGAAAAAGAATACCAAGTGACTCAATCAAAATCTAAACTTACACTTTTTGATTGTTTTGTTGATATAAACTCAACACTCACACATAATATTCCAAATTGAAAATATAACATTTGAAGTGACAAACTAAATTAGGTTTCTTAAAAAATTCAATCTAAAGATTTTTTAAAACCCCAAGAATAACTTCAATCCTTTTGTTTTTTTTTTGTTTTTCACTCATCAATTTAATTTATAGTGCTAGATCTCATACCAATGGTTTCATCTTTAGAGGAGTTAGTTAAATCGTATTTTAATAATTATATTATTTTTTATATTTCACTTCCAGTTAAACATGATTTCTTTTTGGAATCATTTTTTTATTTTGCTTAAATCAAGAAAACCAATTTTTTTATAACTAAGTTCTTTATGTTTTCAAAAACCTCAAATCTTAAATAATATAAATATTATATTGATCTTTACATATTTATCTATTGGATCATAAAACAAAATAGACTTTATAAAATAAAATAGACTTTATAAATGGATAATTATATTGATCATTCTAAATTATTAAAAATGATACATGAATACGTGAGATAACCAGAATACATAATAGAGAATTATAGATGGATCTTTTCAACTTCATGAACTTATTGTGTGGTGAATATTACAAGAGTATGAAAATAATGACTTGTAAGATGTTAATCGAAAATAGACAATGAAGATAAACCTTTTAAAACAGATTCTCAATTAAACTTGATTTTTTTTGTTAAAACCAACATATGTGAATTTAAATTTAGCTATGGAACTTTTAAAAATAAATATGAATAGATTAAAAAGGCAAGAAATATAAAAGAAATATTTTATTTTTATATAAATAAAATAAAAAATTGAAAACAATGTTAATTATATATAATACTTTCTAAATTAAAATATAGAATCGTCAAACTCTTACACTACATATTAGATATAACAACATTTGATATTGGTGAGAGAGGAGGAGAGAATGATTACTTATAAGATGATAATCCAATTTAGATAATGGAGATGAATCTTTAAAAATAAGAACAATGTAAAATTGAAACGACCACATCCGGATTCCCAATCCTCACATAGGATCCACGGGAAACGATCTCACCGGAACCGCATAATTCCGACGATACAACCGGCGTAGAAATCGCTTCTTACAAAAATTTCACAAATTCGCACAACCAACCACCCCTAGCGACCAAGTAACAAGAGAGGTAGGCTGGAATATTTAATTTCGTCCAGCCACGGATAACACTTCCCCACAATTATTCCAACTCACTATCAACTCCTCTAGTGTCGAACATCACTTCCACCTGGTGTCGAACGTCACCCATCACACCACTTGCGAACCAACACACACACCGACGCTTAAGGCATCACTTTCATCGATCTCCCCTCAACTAAACCTAGCTCCAGCTGTCCTCCTATGACCCAAACACACAACAACATGCTGGTGTCGATGGACACCACATTGGTGTCGCTCGACACCCCAACCTTACCACAAAACTATCTATATCAGACCACAATACAAGTACTTGATTACAAACCCACCGTTGGATATGAAGTTTATAGCACCACGAATTTACCTACCAAAAATTCAGCCAAATCGGACTCCGTTTCATCCTCCAAACATTGCCCCGAAGTAGCCCTCTCGAACCAGTTTGCGCTGTTCATCCGCAGGTGTTGGTGTCGACCGACACCAACCCAGAAATCACGATCGAGCCTCCCATCAAGCTCCTTCTCACCGCAAAACTATAACCCTTCACAGCCATCTATTCCCTAATCGATTAAACATCAAACAACACGACTTACCTGGATAACAACCATGATAAAGCCTCCTTGACTCCTAATCCACCACCAAGTAATCACATCCTTCTCCTTACACATGAAGAGGATGGATCTCCTTTCTCCTCTCTTCCAAGTGAGAGTACCACAACTCTCTCTGCTTCTCTCCTCCTATAACCACCAAAACAGATCCCTCTGCTCCTCTTAACCCTCATCAAGGCTCCCTTCTCTCAGGATCAACAATCTCTCTTTGTCTTTNCCTCCACTCCTCTTAACCCTCCTCAAGGCTCCCTTTTCTCTCAGGATCCCCTAGGAAATAGGCTGCTCGTGCCTTTTAAAACGAGACTTAGGGTTTCCAAACTAAACCAAACTAAACCGATTGATTTTGAAACAAACCAAACAACCACCAATTTAGTGGTGTCGACCGACACCCTCCTTGGTGTCGATCGACACCCACCCAAAATTGGGTTTGCGATGTTACAATTCTCCTCCTCTAACAAAAGATTCGTCTTCAAATCTGAACACAACGCCACTCATCCGCAAAACTCATCCAACCATTATCGCAACGGTTCGCACCATCCAACCATCTGGTCTGTCGCAACAAGGAAACCACTGGTCCAAACTACCCTGACCCCACTCATCAATCCATCCTGACCCCACCGGTCAACACCATCCTGACCCCACTGGTCCACACAATCCTGACCCCACCGGTCAACAAAGTCTTGACCCCACAGGTCAATCCAAACCATCCCAATCATCACAACTCTGGTCCCCCCGACCAGCATACACCTAACCCTCCTGGTCAACACACAGAAACCCCGAGATTGAATCCCCATCAACCCCGAGATCCGCATCCGGTCTCAACCGGAAACCTGAGATTGAAACCCCCATCAATCTCCTAAATCCACATCCGGTTACAATGAAAATCTGAGATTGAACCCCCATCAATCTCCTTAATCCACATCCGGTTACAATAGGAAATCTGAGATTGAACCCCCATCAATCTCCTTAATCCACATCCAGTTACAATAGGAAATCTGAGATTGAACCCCCATCAATCTCTTTCATCCGCATCCGATCACAATAGAAAATCTGAGATTGAACCGCCATCAATCTCCTTAATCCACATATGATTGCTGCCTTTTCCCCTTCCTTTTAGTTTTATTTATTATTTTAATTTTATTTAGATAATTTCCCCCAAAATTAAAGTTATGCTATTTGGAACAATTTAAAAAATGAGCTAGTTTTGGAACAAAAACTTAAATTGATGTTATTTTTGAGAATTTCTCAAATTTTATTTAAGTTAGAGGATTTTAGGGAAGCTAAAAGAAGGAATTATTTCCCAAATAGACTATTTTATCTTGAAAAGTCAGATTTTCCATGGAGGAATTATTTCTGGAGCAATGACACATAAAACTGGTCGAAACGGGATATTCCGACGAGAAACGTTTAACGATTTGTGAAAGTTAGGCTTATAATCAATTAGAAGTGTTTTGATTGGTCAAGAGAAGACCAAANCCTCCTCTAACAAAAGATTCGTCTTCAAATCTGAACACAACGCCACTCATCCGCAAAACTCATCCAACCATTATCGCAACGGTTCGCACCATCCAACCATCTGGTCTGTCGCAACAAGGAAACCACTGGTCCAAACTACCCTGACCCCACTCATCAATCCATCCTGACCCCACCGGTCAACACCATCCTGACCCCACTGGTCCACACAATCCTGACCCCACCGGTCAACAAAGTCTTGACCCCACAGGTCAATCCAAACCATCCCAATCATCACAACTCTGGTCCCCCCGACCAGCATACACCTAACCCTCCTGGTCAACACACAGAAACCCCGAGATTGAATCCCCATCAACCCCGAGATCCGCATCCGGTCTCAACCGGAAACCTGAGATTGAAACCCCCATCAATCTCCTAAATCCACATCCGGTTACAATGAAAATCTGAGATTGAACCCCCATCAATCTCCTTAATCCACATCCGGTTACAATAGGAAATCTGAGATTGAACCCCCATCAATCTCCTTAATCCACATCCAGTTACAATAGGAAATCTGAGATTGAACCCCCATCAATCTCTTTCATCCGCATCCGATCACAATAGAAAATCTGAGATTGAACCGCCATCAATCTCCTTAATCCACATATGATTGCTGCCTTTTCCCCTTCCTTTTAGTTTTATTTATTATTTTAATTTTATTTAGATAATTTCCCCCAAAATTAAAGTTATGCTATTTGGAACAATTTAAAAAATGAGCTAGTTTTGGAACAAAAACTTAAATTGATGTTATTTTTGAGAATTTCTCAAATTTTATTTAAGTTAGAGGATTTTAGGGAAGCTAAAAGAAGGAATTATTTCCCAAATAGACTATTTTATCTTGAAAAGTCAGATTTTCCATGGAGGAATTATTTCTGGAGCAATGACACATAAAACTGGTCGAAACGGGATATTCCGACGAGAAACGTTTAACGATTTGTGAAAGTTAGGCTTATAATCAATTAGAAGTGTTTTGATTGGTCAAGAGAAGACCAAATGGCTCATTCTCAGCCAATAAAACAAGATAGAAGCACTGGTGAGCTGTTGTGCCATGTGTTATCTTAGGAAGTGGATAAGTATGGTTAATTTGGAATGGCAAGTTGTGATTGGTGGAGAAGTGAACGTGAGACACTTGTTTAGGTGACTAAACAGCCTTAGCACTGACCTTACGAGAGTAAAAATAGGCAGCCTCCGTTCATTAATTTTAGCACACAAAAAATCAACCAAAAACCTTAGTTAAAATTCCTATTTTGTTTTCAAAGATCCTGGAAGTTTCTGAGCAGATCAAGGAAGTTTTTCGAAGAAGTTAGCAACCGAGTAGGTAAGTAGATTAGTCTTAGTTACAACTTCCCTTCTAGCTTTTCTTTTTAGATCCCAATTTAAGTGGATCTTAATGATGTGGAATCTAGAGTTTCTAGCTAGTCGAAGATGTAAAACCAAGTAAAGCTTCAGCCAAACCTTGTGAGTACCAAACACATGTGAAATAGCATATGTTTAGGCTTTATTTATTTATTTGAAATTGCGTATGAGTTTAGTTTATAGTTATTGAATTGTTTGGGTATTATGTTTATTATAGTAATTGTTGCATTTTAGGTTCATGTTCTATCACGTTATAGCTCACATCAAACAAATCACACAACAATGATCATGAGCTATAACGTGATAGAACATGAACCTAAAATGCAACAATTACTATAATTAACATAATAACCAAACAATTCAATCAACTATAAACTTTAACCTCACACACAATTTCAAATAAGTAAATAGAATCTAAATATTTTGCTACTTCACATGTGTTCGGTACTCACAAGGTTTGGCTGAAGTTTCACATAGTTTTACATCTCCGACTAGCTAGATCCACTCGAACTCGAAAGTTCTAGATTTTGAATCATCAAAATCTGTTTAGATTGGGTTCTTAAAAAAATCTATAAGAAAAATTGAAACTAAAACTAAACTACTTACTTACTAGCTTACTGACTTCCTCCAAAAACTCTCTTGAACTGCTCATAAACTTCAGAGGTCTCCGAAAACGAACTAGGAATTTTAACTAAGGTTTTTGGTTAAGTTTTGGTGTGCTAAAACTAATGAATGAAAACTAATGGAGAAAATTATTTATGAGCTCCAACTTAGTTTTTACTTCTTCTTACAGCCTCCTCAACTTCCTCTTAATTTATTTCATGGTCATGTCCATGTCACTCCTGTATGTTTTTAGGTTTAGTACGAGGTATTACATTCTCCTCCTCTTAATAGAATTCATTCTCAAATTCTCCTTAGCTTTGCCTTGAGTCTTCTACTAACTCAATCTCCTCTTTGGCCGCTTATCTTTCGAGACTTCTTCCTTTTCTTTCATTTTCTAATTTAGTTAATTTTGTCTTGGCGTTTGATGTAAATCTTGTATTAGCTTGACTTCGATCTTTTATTCTGTTTTTGGATACCACTCTTGAACTCTTTCTTTAAGTTCTTGCTATTAGAACTTCAATATTTCCCTCTTCCTCCTTCATCTTTAGTTGCTTCCATTACGACTTTGTTTGATTTTACAATCTTAGAAGTCGGGTCCATCCTGACTTCTAGTAAGGTACTATGCTTTGTTTTGGGGCTGCATGATACAACACTTCACTTGAATCTTCTCCATTATTTTCTTGCATCCTCTTTGAATTCTTCAGTTCCACCTTAAGTTCATGGCTCCTTTTACATTTTTCTTGTTTCTTGACAATCTTTGGTTTACTGCTCTCCTCTTCGTTAATTTTTCTTCATTATTGCTATTGACAAATCTCAAATACATGGTTTCTCAATCTCGCATCAAATATGATTACACACCTTCTTCTGATAATATTTTACATGCAAACCATCATTCAACCTATTATCTTATTAACTTATTTACATCAATTTATGAATCACCCAATCATATATTACTGTTGGAACATTCTCTTTAAGACCATCTAAAAAATACAATATGTCAAATATATGTCTCTTTACTTTCACTTAATTTGTATAATTTATTTAACCATAAAAACTGTTGACAAACATATATTTTGAATAAAATTATATCACAGAGCAATAATTGATGACATATTTATTTAAAAAAAATCTAAGATAATTAAATCTATGTGATTGCAATGAGTATATGACCAACCAAGAAAAGTTGAGAAACTAAGAAATAAAGATTGTAAACAATAAAGGATGATATTGTGAGTCCCAGATAAATCTGAAAATAGAACTTAAGAGTAAGAAATTTTAAAACACTACAATTAAATTAAAACTATTAGAAAATAAGAAGCATATATTGATCTTACATTTTTATAACTACAAAAAATCAAAATAAACAGTATCAAAGTTTCTAAGAAATTATCACATATTTCTAATTAGAAAATGATATGGATTAAATAATGTAAGTTTTTAAAATTTAATCATGACATTATTAGCATGATAATATATGATAAATCTTATGTAATTTGAAGCTGAATATAAAAATCATAATAATTAATCTAAAAATAAAATTAAGAATCTAAATATAAAACTATAGGCACCCTCTTGTTTAAACTTTCTATAATTCAAAGATGAAAAGAGAAAATAAGAAAAAATATACTACAATTATAAATGACGACAAAACATATAAAACTAAGTAAAACAAATATGAAAAAAAGGAAAATCACACATTATAATATAAAAACTGCACAGTATTTTACCGGCAGAATTGACAGCAATCATTTTAATGAGTAACTTTGATACCAAATTTTATATAAAAAGATAAAATATATCATTCTTTGTCTTTTTATATCCTCATCAACCTCTTAGTTTAATTACGACGGTTTTATCAATTAGAGACATCTAGAAGTTGGAAAAGATTATTTAAGCATAACCACATAACAAACTCAATCTCTACTTATCCGAATAGCATGTTAAGTCATGAGCTCATTTAACTTTAAACAAATTAAGTAATGAGTTAAGTTCCAGATTTTGGTTCTGAACTGATTTAGATCCCTCACCTTAAGCTGAATGAGCTTTTAATAATGTTGAAAAACTCCTTCAAGTCTTTAGGAAGCACTTCTCCCCGACTGCTCTTGTAGTCCACCAATCCTTGAAACAGAAGAATATCATCTTCCTCCGTCCAAAGTCTAGCGAACACTGCTTTCTTGGCAGATCCGCTCTCAGTCTTTGCTCTTTTGGATGGATTCTCTTATTTAAGAAGCTTATGTCTATTTTCTTATTTCATGTTAATCACTTTTCTTTATTTAAAATATTTTAGAATACTATTATGAAATAGAAAATATGTTATAATAATAAGATTCTGATCATAATATTTTTTTTATCAAATATTTAATTTGTAAGTTAAAAGTTTTACAATTAAAACCATAAAGAATAATGTACACTACTCTTGAAAGAATACTAAACACCTAACCAATTTTTATAATTTATTTGTATTTTTATATTTATTCCTATTGAATGTTATTATTATTTTACATTTGACATTGTTAATTTATAAATCATGAAATATGTTTTAAGATTGAACTCTAAAATCTAAAGTCTAAACCCTAAATCCTATACCCTAAACCCTTTAGGGTATAATACAGGGTTTAAGGTTCAATTTTGAAACATATTTCATTATTTTTCAATGACAAACAATAAAATGCAAAAAATATTTTTTAAAAAGTTTTTACAAGTATGAATTTTGAGATCTTATTGTGTATATTCTTAAATCCATAATAAGTGATTATAGTTTTATTGTTAATAGAATTAGAAAAGTTATATTCTTATAAATAGTATATGAGAATATTTTTTTTTGCATTTTATTAAGTTAATTGATAAATAGTAAAATATGTTTCAAGATTAAACCCTAAATGGTTTAGGGTATAGAGTTCAATTTAAAGCATCTCCTATTTAAAATTTCGGAAGAACACAACTTCTTTTTGGTAGACTTTATCATAGTTATAAGTTATAAAATTATAGTTATTATTTGATTCATTATTAGGTTACAAAATAGGTTATATGGTTTGGCTTCATTAGTCATACCGAGAGTTAGGGGTTAAAATAATTACTTTACCTGCATTATTATTAATTACTAGCAATGAATACACTTAAAGAGAATATTTCAAAGAATAATACAACTTAAAGAAATAAAATTATGTACTACTTATCTCTTGTCTCCTTCATATTTATAGAAAAGAAAAAAAGAAAGAAAGATAGTGACTTATGTAGACCCTTTGTTTTTTGGACTTGATCGTTACTACTACGGTGCAAAGTTTATGCAGCTGTAAATGGTGATTTCGACGAGTCTTTTTGCACCCATGTTCATTTATCTGTAAAATCACTGGGAGGTACCTGTCTGGGATGATAATTTAGTGGCTCGAAGATTGATAAGAGCTTATAATATTTCAATGTGGGTGTCAATTTTTTTTGTAGTAAATGTGATACACAAGCAAGCGAGTTGTGTGACTTGTGAGAATAACCAAATAGTTGTGGTGATCACTGAAAAATGATCAATAGGTTGCTAAAAAAAATTAAGAAAATTTATTAAAATATAGGTAAAATTAGGTCTATTACATGTTCGTTCATGTTCTTACGCCAAAGAGTTTTAGTGCCATAGGTAACATATATATATAATTTTATTAATAATAAATGTCATACAAAAATGTAATTTTTGTATAAGTAAAAAAATGTAAAAACCCAAAACTTATAGATAAATTTTTGGAAATACATATCAAAACAAATATGGTGTTTAAGAAAAACTATGGATGCCAAAATGAGTCAAGATTCATGTTACAACTCATACATTCTAATGACTTGAAATTTTTTACTCTAATGGGTTAATCATTAAATAAGTTAATAAAAATTGTCAAAAAAAAAAGCTAATGGGTTTGGTTATAATAGCGCTAATTTTTCACCAAAATGTGAATTTATAATCCACCAAAAAACGTAAATACACAATTGCACATCAAAAAATGTGATGATGTGCAAGGATTTTTAGTCAAGTGGTTATAGCACCACCTCTGCGACTGATCCCACCGGAGTTCGATTCTATTAAGTCGCGTTATTTTGCGTAGTAAGGATTGATTATGGATGTTGATTCAATGATGACAAAAAAAATGTGATGATGATGATGATGGTGATAATTATAATTAAGATTAGGAAATATCTCGTGCTTAAAGCACATGTCAATATTTAAAAAAAAAAAATTATAATAGAATAATAAAAGTTATTGTTAGATATTTTTTAAAAAAATTATTTTGTTTTAGATAATATTTATTTTTAATTATTCTGTAAATCTATATATGTTTTTTGAATACTAATTATTTTAGAATATTATAGTATTTTCTTTTTGACGTATATTACAGTTTTATATTGTTTGTTTGTTGTATTTGCATCATTATTTTGTGAAATATGAAGTAGTAATTTTAATATTATAATTATGAACAAATAAAATTTATTAATTTATCAGCTATATAAATTTAGTTTTACCACCCCGCCAATGTGAAAATTAAAACACACATTTTATTTTCATAGATCGAATAATATATTTTTGTTTTTAAAAATTCAAATCACAACATATGCAGAAAAATATGCATTTTATTAATCATAAGTATTATATGAAAATTTCAAACAATTTGTAAATAAAATAAAATAAAGATGATAGGATAATCATAATTTGAAATTTTAACAAAAATTTTGAAATCTAGTTATTAAAAATAATTATATTGACTACTTGGATATAAAATCTTATTTTTTGAAATTCTGATTTGTTTTTTTAAAAAATATTTTGTAATTTTCGTCCATAATTTATTATAGAAAGAAAATATATATTTTTAACTAATAATTATTTAAAATCATTGGCATGACAATATAAAATTAAAGAAGAAAATAAACTCTACTTGAAAAATATTTATCCTTATTTTTAAAAAATCTTGGCAGTTAATTTTTATTTTTTATTTTTCAAGTACAAATTAGTTTTGATTTGAATATGTTTCTTTTACTTTTCTACATTTTTTTATATTGATCTGTCAGCGTTTTTATTTTTAATTAATTTTATTTATTTCTTTATTTAATTAATCTTAATTAAAATTTTCTATTGGCAATTGAATGTAATTTTTACACATATTAAGGTTAGTTTCATATTTGTACTTCTCAATTAATATAATAGGATTAATTAATTATAATTGTTTTATGCTAATATTAATTAATTAATTAATACTTTAATAGATCAACTCAATTAACCATTTACCCATCAAATTAAATGGGTTCATGAGTTAATTCCTTTTCATGATGTTCGGTTATAGATGACTACGCTGATTTTGAATATTTATCGGTGTTTAACATCCAAATTTTGAATATTTATGTTTATTTATCTTACTTATTTTTGATTTCAAGACAAAACCCTTGAAAAAATAATCAGAGTTTTATTGCCCTAGAATGAGATTGCAGATATACACAGAAAATCATAAAGACCATTCAAAAACGTATCAAAACTCAAAATATTGAGATAAATACACCTAAGTGATTAAGTGTGAGCTTGAGTAGCTTTGTCTCACACAAAACAAACCCTCACGTCCTAAACTTTTCAAATACCAAAACACCTCTCGAAATCAGAAATTAAGCAAGAAGCGAAAAAACATTCCAACCATTTTTTCTCTATTTTCTTTCTTTTAACTTATACATCAAAAATAACACGTAATAACTACATCAATTTACTTAAAATCAAAGTGTCTTTTTAATTAGGAATCTTGTTTCCTGTGTTTAATATCTTTCTATCAAACGTATATAAAATATATATAAAGAAAGAGAGAGATATAAAACTCTATAAGTGATGGGGAGGCTCAAGCATTAGATGTATCAGAGGAGAGAGGCTGAAGTTCTTGTTCTTTAACAGCAGCACTTACAGGCTCATAAGTAGCTTCCTCTTGCTTTCTACGTCTCCACACCAATACAAGTTTGATCATCGCCGAAGTAACCAGCAATGATATCACCACTCCCGCAACCACCCCGAATACGTGTTTCTCCCACCAGCTCCTGCCAAAATCACCACTACAAAACCCGTAAGATAGATCAAATCCACTAAACCAGTGTGACGATAGATATGAGAACAATGGAACCTACTGTTTCTGCTTTTGCTCAGCCTTCCATTCTAGCAACTTGTAGCTTCCAAATTGTCCAGGTAGGCGCAATCGGTTTTCCTTCAGAAGCAGCATTATGTTCTGCAAACACGTAAAAAGTAGAACTCACATCTTTTCATCTGCGTATGAAGATACTTAAACCATCATTTGTAAGGAAAAAGAAAACTACCAATGCCGTAGTATTGGAAATGTACTCAGATGATTCTGCGGGAAAGATTCCCCATTTCAGGCGATACTCATTTCCCCTGGATGAGATATTCAGCAAGTGAACCTGACAATAACAATAGTCATATGGAACGATTTAATCACAACGAAAGCACCTCAGACAGAGAAAAACTAGTCAAATGACTGTTAGAAGCATGCCTGTGAACTTTTAATGTCTAACTCATGGGCAATGAAATCAGCCATCTCTGAGAACTCAGGCTTCTGTGAAGAATTATTCACGCTAATTGACACTTCGAAGGTGATAACTCCAACTCGGAAAACACCTACATGTTCACAAGATATAGCCAAAAACAGGTTAACGCCAAAATAGAAAATTAAATGAAGTTCTGATGTAGCCAATGACAGTGATATGGATAATGTTGATGAGGCTCTGGGTTATAACGACTAACTTATTTTAGGAGTAATTTAATTTAGTTTAGGAGAAATTTCACTTTTTCATCACCAGAAAACCAGACTTTCAATGCGGATAAATAGTCTTCCAAAAGAATTTAGGAAAATGGCATGTCCAAGAAATGTTTCGATTCAGCAAACTTCTGAATAATTTTCTCAATACATACAATGACAGATATAGTTCCTACTCGTTTGCAGTCGCTAGCGACCAACGACTGCAACTTTGATAGCGACTAGCAACATAGAGACATACAAGGCTAAACTACCTGGAAGATCAGTGGTAGAAGACTCGCTCGTAGCGGGACTTGGAGAAATACTAGAACTTTTATTTTGGGAAACTGGTGAAGTAGGCGCAGGAGAATCTGGTGCCGCAAGCCTTCTCCATAGATCAGAACAGTTGGTCTTCAGAAACCCGAGCTTATCATTCTCACGATCATAAGTGACAAGCGTATTGCGGACAACAATTCCTGGTCACAATATAAGATGTACCAACTTTACGCTCATCACATGAAAGCAAAACCAACATAAAAATTGAAAATGACTTGAAAAGACAGGAAACCACATTGTCTCCTTTGACATTAAAGCCTACATGATAAAATGCTTTAATGGAAATGGGAATGCATGCAAGATATTTAGTACCTCCTAGGAGTGTCGTTGAGTCTCTATCAGGAAATATTCCAAGGCAGTATGCGCCTCTAACTTTAGTGTGCTATAAGCATGTCAGGAAGGAAAATGGAAACTGTTAATACTTGCCTGAAGGATCAAACAAGTACTTATAAGAAAAAGATTAGCCAAATTTACTTTACCAAGTTATTACCCTGAATAAGTAGTTCTCAGGAGAAAGAATCAGTTTCTGACCATTTCCAAATTCCATAGCGATCTCAGGAAAAAAATTGTGTATCTCAGCCACATCCCTGATTCGTATCCAAAATCAGTATTCTTAGAAAACATATAAATTTGAAGTTGCGTGTATTGTTGTTCAAACAAACCTTCCAGCGCCGGAGAAACAAACATCATCATAATTTGGGTCTGGACCATGGATCCGTTTCAGAGATGGAATTTCCTTAATGACCTGCAATACCACATAATCACATGCGAGCACAATAATGAAGAAACATCAGCATTTGTCTCCTACAATTTTATACTATAAGCTCAAATAGCACAATCTTTTGTCAAAGGTCATCCATTAGGCATGACAGGAATATTTTACATAGCTCTAGCAACTTTATTAAGTTCTTAATGTCTGACAGATTGTAATTGTGATGCATGTGCGATACAAAATAACATAAACAGGAATCTCTTAACACCAATGCTTCAGAGACCAAAAACAAACTAGTGGAGAATAGAGACTCGTAAAGAGGAAAGAGCTGAGAGATAATGAGCAAACATATATACGACTTAAGATATCTTACCGCAGCCTTAATGGCTATAAAGGCTTCCTTGGGGAAATAAGCATATGTTGTTCCACTATCCAAAACGGTTCCATGCTTTCCATTAAAGACCTTTGGGTTTAGCTTTAGAGACTTGCCAGCAACATGCATTTGTTTCAGGTCAATGTTATAATACGGACTGCAAACACCCGAAACTACAGTGATGTTGTGAGAAGCTCGAAATCAACTCTCAAATTACTCAGATACAAACGAACTGCAAATATTATGAAGTTACTCTACCTGCGGAAAGGATCCGAATGAGAAAACACCATTCCAGCTGGAGGAGATATTTTACCAAGTACCATAGCACCACCTCCAACTTCCATACCTCCATAACACAAAGAAAAAGTATCCTCGATAACACCCTTATCAACAAGCTGATCAACAACACTAAGCTTACCACGACCCAAACCCATTATACCATCAGCACGTTGGCTAAAAAGATCGCCAGTTTCCACATTCTCGCATCCAAAAACAGCACGTTGCGGAGAAAGCTGACTCTCGTTACCAAAAGATATCAAATCCTCACTTAAAACCCCACTACTCGAACTCATCTCAGCATACCGTCTTTCGTAAACACATAATTTCCCTTCATCATCACAATTACAGTCAGGATTACATTTCAAAGCCTGGTAACTACTAGACAACTCAGGTTGAAACTTGGGATCCTGAAAACAGTTATAAAACAAAATCCCTCAGGGCAATGAAAACTACAGAACCATCCCTCAGGGCAATGAAAACTACAGAACCAAGCCTAATCACACAAACAAGACTCACCTGATGCTTCCCACACTGTTTACAAGTGGAGCAAGGAACGTAAGTAACAGTACTACCAGTATCTACAATCAAAGCAAACTCTTGTGGTGGTGTTCCAATCCATAATCGTGTAGTGTAGTAGCTGTAAAAAGATGAGTCATAAACCTAGATTTTAACACAATAGGACTAAAATTGGTAATTAAATCGAGAAAGAAGACGAACCCGTTAGAGAGGAGGTCATCGTAGAGTTTCATGTGAGCGTTAGGGAGCTGAGATTGGTGGAGACGACGGCGGCGAATATCCTCGACTCGCGGAGGTAAAGAAGAGTAGCTAAGCGGGAAAATCATAGGCGATTCGGCTGTTAAATCGAGCTCATCGGCGGTGGTCAGATCGAAGAAGAATATAGAGACGGTGGTGATGAAGAGAAGGAGGATGAGGAGGAGCGAAGCTCGATCCATGGGTGGTGGATTGAGGAGATCAGTGGATTGGGATTTAAATTGAAGAACGCCGGTGGCGACGGAGGGGGTTTAAGCGGAGTCAACTCCACCGTGGCTCCGTCGTCGAGAAAAATGAAAAGAGGAAGAGAGAATGAAATGGTCTCTCTATTTTATTATTTTCCATTTTTGTGCCTCTTAAGACGAATAACGTACTGACACGTGGCGGTTAACAAGTCTGTTAAAGTCAACGATCACAACTCCTTTACCTGCTTCAGAGCGCGTTAACTACAACAGATCTTACTTACTAGTAGTACTACAATGAAAATACAAAAACAAAAAAATCCAAATTTGTTTTGGTTTATCACAGGACAGGACGCCTCAATCCAATCAATGAACTTTTACATGCATGCAACCTTTGTGAAACCTCATTGTTGTCATGTCATGATATAGGAGAGAACCCAAACGCGAACAAGCCACCCTTTCAAAAGTGGTGGTTAAGGGTAAGCCACTTCTCCTCTCCTCTCCAAAAGGGCACAAACCTACATGCCCTTCTCCTTAACTTCCACACTGATGTCGTTCCTTTTGAGGATTCCAAATGGATAAACCATCCTCTTCACTCCACACTCACATTGACCACCACGCTGCTGTCACATTTACGTTAGAGGTTCACAGGACTGAAGGTTTGTAAATTACAATATACCAACAAGGTCCACAATAATGTGATTCGCTTTTAAGGTTTTGTTTTTTTTTTCCATGGGTTTTTTTGGCCAACCAAAGCAAACTGGTATCCGATTCATGTTTCAACCGGTTCAGCCGACCAATCCGGATTTTTATTTTGTTTTAAAACACTGATAAGATCTAAGAAAATTTATTTGAGACAATTAAAACACAAAATCTCAATAATCACTTTTTTTCTTTATAGAGTTGATATTTATAGCACTAAAAAATAAAAGAGCAAAAGCAGCCTTATTGGAGGTCAAAAAAAAAAAAAAAAAGCAGCCTTATCATCAGAACATATAAAGTACGTATCATTTCTAATTAGGACGGAGCAGAAACAGAGATAGTCAAAGAGCTTTGACCAAAGTAAGCAATAATGGAAAAAAAGAAGAAAAAAGACAACAAACATCATGACTCTAAAAATAAAGAATAGTTCAGAGTTTTACATAGAGAAAAAGCTCAGAACACAACACAAAACACACTTAAATCTCACACAAACAAGACATGGTGTGTTTTTTTTGGTGCTGTGTCTAACAATTATCCTATGATTTAACAAAACGTTAAAGTAAAAGAAAACACCCACAGAGAACACTCTCACCTAGAAAACATCAACAACGGCTAATCAAATACTAGTAATCAGCAACAACACAAATCTGAATCAATCAAAACAGAGAAAGCTAACAACACCAAAGCCAACTAATAAACACCAAACAACATTGTTTCTCTTTTCTACCATTGGGCTCCTCCTCTCTCCTTTAGAGATTGAGCCTCTCCAGAATCTTGTTCCCAAACTTGTTACACCTCATCAACCGAATATTACGCTCAATATGCCACTTCAACATGTGGCGCACATCATCCTGCAAAGACACCAAACAAGATTCCTCATTATCTCACCATCCCTCTAAGCAGAAACCAAAGTTTTAGACAAACGTATAAGCACACGCGGCCTTTACCTTAGAGACAAACCATGCGGTTTGAATGACATAGTTCCCAAACGGGTCGACAAGAAGTGTATCAATCTCTTGAACCAAGTCATTTACGATCAACCTAGTGTTGATACTCTTTAGCTGCAGCAACTTCTGGACAGCATGACTTCCATATTTGTTACGGGCGAGGTATGCATAGCTCCCTAACAGCTGTACCACGAGCGCTTCTGTCACCTGTTGGTTTTCCAGCTCCACGACATATTGCACCACGTAGTTTCTGAAAGGAAAACATACTTGTGAGTAATAAACAATAAAGACGATTTGTGTATCATTCATCTTATGCTTACCCGTAGCAGTTCAAGCAGAGTTTCAACGCATGAGTGATTATCTCGCTAATAAAACGTTGCCTTATTTGAAAAGGCATCGGACGTTTATTGTTAAAACATTGCTGAATCAGGCAGCAGCCGTGTTGATCAATCGCTATCTGGTAACAGTGTCCAGCTACAACTTCAACAAGATGCTGCGAAGGATAAAAGACAAAACACAGATGGAGAAGAAAGAGTGTCATTTCCTCAAGAATACTTAGCATATGAAAATATGATCCATGGCTCATTTTACTTGTACCACAAGAAATAAAGTTACTAAGGTTAGACTATACTACAGATTCTAGGATACTTTTCAGTCATGAATTCTATAACAAATCTTGAACCTGAATAAAACAGACATTGCAAAATTTAACCGACAACAAGCAAATCGACTAATCTACTTGAGCTGCTACAGTGGATTCTCTTCAACTATATGGTATAAGAAAGTGACTTGAAGCTTGATAAAGAAGGGCTCATCTTAGTAAGCAAAAGTACTAAACAACTCTATGACCAGAAACAAAGATTCATCAGATGAATAGATTTCAAGTTTATCAACAGAAGGTTCATTACTAACCAACTTAAATTTTGAGGTATCCATTCACATTCACATTCACATAACAAAGGACCAACCATCATCTCTAACATAATATACTTCCAAGTACTGAAGCAGACAACTGCGAATGAGATGCTTACCCTACACTGCAGGAAAGTAAACTGGCAAAAGCATTCCAAAATCACTTCTTTAGCATTGCTGCTCCTTGACAATCGAAGAGCTACCATGGTTATAGCTCCCAGGAAGCGCAAAATTTGATCCTCCCCACAACGAAGTCTTATATTAATCACCAGCGATTGCATTGCCTTGGTTCTGATATCTCCAAAACAAAGACATTACTAGTTACAAACTATAGCAATCATAAAAACAAAGATTCATGACCCTAAGCAATGCATAATCATATATATCAAAAGTCAAAAAAAAGATTCAGAAGTGTCTACCCGAGTGGATCAAAGCATAGGTTAACAAACTGAGACTGGGACTGAGTAACCATATCAAGAATCTGAATGAGCTGTTCGGGGCTGCATTTGTCCATAAGCCTCCTAACGACATCATTAGCATGAGAGTCCACCATCAAGTCAAAGAGATGAGCAATGAGAGCGTTGAAGATCACATCAACTCTCTCCTGAGGACCCAAGAGAGTCATCAGCAGATGGTCTCTCAAATCTTTATCCTTAGCCATCGAAAGTATCGATGGCGGCTCCCTCCAGTTCGCCATAGCCAACGCCTGATCATGGTTATAACCAAAACCCATCCAAAGATTGTTCATTCCAGTCCCAAAGCCATTACTGTGGTCCCAAGGGTTCTGATCTGAGACATGGTTTCTTGAAGAATAAGAAACTCCATTCAAGAAACCATTGTTAAGCAACCCATAAGTATCATACGACGATCGATTAGAACAATCGTTCTGAACAGACAGTCTCTGCTGCATCCGATTAAACCTCGGGATCTCTTCGAATTCACGCTGGTAGTAACCAACACTCAGAGGAGGCATGTACCCATTACCACCACCAACAACGCCACTACCGCCGCCGTTGATCACCTGGTTGTACCGATTAGGGGGCATCGGTTGACCGTTCTGACGAACAGTTGAATCAGAGAAAGAGAGGCCACCAAAAGAGGATTCTAGGGTTTGCAGATCACTCAAGAAACCATTAGAAACTCTCTGGTGAGAACTCTCCGGTTGATGAAACTGAGACGACGGCTGCTGCTGCATCTGCGGTGGTTGTGACTGAGTCCCACCTCGCCTAAACGTTGCCGTTTCCGGAGTCTCCTCCGCCGTTGACCAGATGTCGCGTTCGCCGTTAGTGTTGACACGAAACTTCTTGTCCATGACTCTCTCCAAGGAAGCTGAAAAAATCTATGGAAATTAAAAAATAAAAGTGAAAAGAGTAAATATATATATTAGGGAAAGAACTAAGAAAGAGTACTTTTTTATCTGTAAAAAAAAATAATACGAAGGGAAAAAAAGGAAGGTGAGATACTTAAGAGGATTTAGGGATTAATGGAGGAAGGCGTGATTATGGTAAACTTAATTGCAGAGGAAAAAAAAAAAAAAAAAGTAAAAAACAAAAGAAAAACTTAAGGAAAAGAGAGATTGAATACGTTTTTTTGAGAAATCTCTCTATCACCTTCGCTTTCAATTGCTTCTTCTGCCTCTTCTTAAGTTTTTCTTTCCCATGCACATTAAATAGTCAGGAAAAATATATTCCAAGTCAAAGTCTTGATATACTTTTTTTTCACAATTTCAATAATTTTTATTTTTAACGATAATTACATCAGAATATCTATCGTAATCTTCTTTTGTATATATCTAAATCTACACTTAAAATCTCTAATATCAAATAACATAAATATAAAATCTAATATATTTTCATAAAAATGAAATATAATAAAATATAATATTACTTGAAAATTAACCATACTTTGTAAACCAAACCTGAATTGACGATTGAACCGGTTCAATTGCAAATCGAATATCAGATTTTAGGTTCACCGTCAGAATCTATAGAATATAAGATACTTAAAACACCATTAAAGATAGAGAATTCGGTAAAATTGATCGAACCACCAACCCTTCAAAATTCTACATTTAATTGTGAAAGATTTACACCATTATCTTCTTTGGATTTTTTTGTGCTGATTCATCCGATGAATGATAAACAATGTTTTGAACTTGGAATAAAGACGACGAGAATATAATTATCAAATATTAAAGAAGAAGAAACAAAATGATGAGAAATAAAGAAAAACCACAAGAAAAGAGGAAGAAGGGAGGTGGCGGTGCTTGTAAGAGAAAAAAAAAATTAGAGTTACGAGTCTAGGGTTTTCTTTAAAATATCTTGTTTTTATTAAAATATTTAATTTCACCTAATTATTTTAAATTTATGCTTAGCAATTATAATTTTTTGATTATTAAAAAATATCAAAAACAACATTTTATAAACCAAACTGGGATCTATAATTTCTGATTTTTTTTTTGTAAACTTTTATCTTCCTGTTTGGGCAATCAATCTTGGAGTTCTTTTTTAATTTAATTTAATGTTTGGTTGAAAAAAAAAACCAAACTGGGAAAGTTGAGTGAACCGGTTCAATTGTAAATCAGATATTAGTCTTTAAATTTATCGTCAAAATCTTTAAAAGAGAAAATACCTAAAATATCAGTAAAAAGAAATTCAACAAAATGGATCGAACCAGCAACACTCCAAACGTGGTGTCTATTTGTAAAAGTTTCAAACCATTATTTTTCAAATTTTTTTTTTGATAATTCGTTCCATGAATGCTTAAACAATGTTTTGAACTCGAAATAGAGATGAGAAGAAGAATAAATAATCATTTTTTGTCAACAACTTTATAAAATTAGCTCAAACAAGTCACAATATTGTTTTCACATAAACTCATCAGCGGTTCAATACGTATTTTATGTGTCAAATTATCTACTTTGATATTAGCTTGACGAAGTAATAAAAGTTAAAGAAAAGGTAAAGAATTCTCCCTTGTCGCTTTGCATCTCTTTGAGTTATGTTGAAAAACTTGGCCACTCGGCTGGGAAAGACACAATTTTCACCAAAACAGAGTAGTTTGCAAAAAAAAAAACCATTTATTGCTTGTTTGCCACAAATATACACTTTGTTGCTCACACTAGAGTTTTCGCCTAATGTAAGTATCACCTATGTATGTAAGGAAATCAGAATTTTCCGATGAATAAAATAATCATATTATCGGAGAAGAAATATAATGATGAGAAATAAAGGAAAACAAAAAAAATGAATGAAAAGAGGGAAAAGAAAGGTGGTGGCGCTTGTAAGAGAGATAAAAGATGATAAGATTGTTGGGATTACAAGTCTAGGATTTCTTTTAATATATCTAATTTTTTATTAAAAATTTTAATTCCATTTAATCATTTTTTATTTACTTGTTCCATGTAAATTTTACAATTTCAATCATTAAACTATATATTTTATTTTTACAAAAATTACATAACAGAATCTATCGTATCTTTCAAAACCTACACCTAGAATCTTTATCATTATATATATATATATATATATAATCTAATATTTTCACATAAAAATGAAATAAAATAAAATCTAATATTACTTGAAAATTAATCGTATTTAGTAAACCAAACCTGGATTGATGATTGAACCGGTTCAATTCTAAATCGAATATCAGATTTTAGGTTCATCGTTAGAATTTATAGAAGATAAGATACCTAAAACACCAGTAAAAACAGAAAAATTTGATAAAGTTGATCGAACCAGCAACCTCTGAAACTCTATATTTATTTGTGAAAGATTTACACAATTATATTTTATGGAGTTTTTTGGTTGATTCGTTTTCGTTCCATGAATGATAAACAATGTTTTGAACTTGGAATAGAGATGACTAGAAAAATAATTAAAAAATATATTAAAGAAGAAGAAAAAATATGATAAGAAATAAAGAAATTTCACAAAAGAAAAGAGGAAGAAGAGAGGTGGCAGAGCTTGTAAGAGAAAAAAAAACTAGAGTTACGAGTCTAGGGTTTTCTTTAAAATAATGTTCTGAGTGGGCCCATGTTCACTCACAGTCCATAGGTCTGTTTCTTAATGGATCTTACGTTCTCTTCCGATCCGTAAACCTACTTATATCTGGCGTTTGGTTTGCTAAGTACGAAAAACTAAAAAAATTTATAGTCAAATATTATATAGTTAAAATCTCTTTAACTAAAAATTCTATAGTCAAAATTTATACAGTCAAAGTGTCCGTAACCAAGTCACAAAATGTCTGCCGAAAAGTCACAATTTTACCAAGTACAGTTTCATATTCTCATGGTTTGTTCATCTCCATGAAACTGGCATTTATTGGCTACACCTCGTCATGATTGACCTGTACGACCCGAAATCAACTTCCAACACAACTATCTCTTTTGTTTCTATACTCCCCTTGTTGTTTTGTTGTCCTTGACTTTGTATCTGTTTTATATTTTATTTATTGGATTCGACAAAGTAAATTTTCTTTGTCATGTTATAACTTCATTTTGTGTATTGTCAAAAAAAAAAAACTTCATATTGTGTCTACTTTGGCTTTGATAATATTAAGCAACTCTTTGAATTGGGTCCCTAGTTTACATTAAAAAAACACTACAACCTGAACTAAACCAAAACACTCGATGTTACACTGAATAAAAAATAGATGGATGATAACCATTAAAAAAGAGATCTTTTGCGTATAGTAACAAACTGATCTCATTGGCAAAAAAAGATCTTTTGCGTATAGTAAAGATCTTTTGAGTATTATCAGTTTTGGCGAAATCCAAACGAAAATTTCATTAACTCTGTAACCAAAATCTTTGAACATTAGTTTAGATACTTAATCACAACTAGAAGTAGTCCTAAGATATGTACAAACCCAAAACACTAAGAAACGAGACCAACAAACCACTTCCTGAGTTCCTGGTTTTATACTATCTTTGGTCAAGCTCTCACTAAATGTTGACATCTTCAAAAACCGTAAGAGGCAGCTCTGGCGATACAGGCATTGTCGCCACACACTTGAACTGTGATGAACAAAATAGACAGAGAGAAACGTGTAAATCAAAAGGAACATTGGTACTTCACATTCAACTCAAATCATCATATTTCAAAGTAGTTAGTTTACCTTATGCTGCTTGTATTTCTCTCTTATAGCTTGTAAAGCTCCACCTTTTCTACTCAGATACAAGTCATGTATCATTCTCACGCATTCTTTCAGATCACCCGCTTTGTATTTTGTGTATTCTTCTAACATTACATTCTGCTACATTAAACACCAGCGCTTTAGTTTCTTATGTAAAACTAGTGTACATAGAATTAGAACGAGATACGCTTTGCAAGAAATGGCTTACCCAGGGATGTTGCTTTGGACGGATGATGAACCTAGCGAGAAAAACAGCTGAAGCAGCCACAATAGATGGAAGAAACTTCAAAGAGTTATAGTCTAACATGCTTAACTCTGAAAGATAGCTACAAAGAAACTCCATCTGTAAAGGTGACATCTAAAAGAAAGAAAAGAAAAAGAAGTCTTAGCAATTGATACTTTATACATTGCAAACGCCACAATTTAAAAAGAGAGCTTACTTGGAAATCTTCTTGTGCAACCCTTGTGAACCGTCTGCACAAGACAAGCATAACCAAAAACAAAAACACAGTGAGATAATGAACACCAAAACCTGCCTTCTGCAATAGATTCTAACCTCAGATACATAACCAATTAGACAATGAACTAGACAAACAAACAAAAAGAATCAGAACCTAACCTTAGAAATGTGTTGCTTGTTGGGTTCCCTAATTCAAACTCCAGAGCAAGAAGTATATCAGCTTCCATCTTCACAATCTCTTGTTTCGTGTAAGTATGGTCTGTGATGTAACAAAAGTCATTCACATTTGGAGGAGTAATCTCTTCATACTTTCTACAAAATCCAAAACCCAAAACACAAATAAGCAAACAACAAAAACAAAAGAAAACAAAACAGACAAGAGAAAGAGTAGTCTTACGAAGCAATAAGCATTGAAGCAACTCCCAAAAGCTGAAGCCTTTGTCTATTAACAGTCTTGAGAGACAAGAATCTATCGATGTAAGAGACAGCGAGGTAAAGAGTCTCTGAGAGAAGTTTGTATTCTTCAGCAACTTCAACTAACCAATCAACCAAAACTCCTCTCATACTCGAAGTTACATCTTTCTGAATCTTGTCAATGTAATCAATCAAAGGTCTTGACTTTGCTTTCCCCTGAATTGTGAATCAAGCAAAAACTACTCAATGCTTGGTTCTTTCTTCTACAGTTGTAAAATTTAGAGATGGGTTTTTGTTTATTTACCTCTAATTGACGAAGATACTCAAAGATTGAAGTAACATAAGGAGCACACATCTGAGGATCATCAGATCTCGTGTCAATGTCTAAGTTTGTGTTTGCGAGTGTCGGAATCGAAACTGGGTTCTTCTGTTTCGTTGTAATAACCTTAGTGGCTTTTCTTCGAGGCTTCTTGATGTTGCATAAGTTAGGAAGCTCTCCGAGTACGACTCTCTTCTTCTTGTTGATTCGTTCTTCGTCTATGGTCGCCGCCGCCATGGCAGCTTTTCGTTTCGTCGCTGCTCTTGTCATTCTAACGCAGTTCTCCTTATCGTCGTCGGCCATGGATTCAGGTTGAGGATGAGAAGGAAGGAGAGAGATGGGTGAGAAAAAGAGAAGAAGCGAAGAGACATTTTTGGGAAATTTTTGGAATAAAGATTGAAACTTTTGGCGGTCTCTGTGATTATTTTCGAATTTCTCGAAAAAATTAAGCTGAGTTTTTGTTTGGCGCGATGTTTTTGTTATGTGTTTTTCGAGCTTCAAAATTTTCACCGGGAAAATGCTAATTTGGCCGTCACATGAAGACCTAAATCGTAAACGAGGAAGATGATTATTAAATGTCGTCACTGTCTATGTAAAATCAAACGTTTAATGGGCTTTCTGAATCGGCCCAGTAGTGATTATGTAAAAGCTAAACCAGTAAAGTATTTGCCTATTTGGTCTTTCAAACCAAAATTATTTGTTTTGTTTTTAGCGATAATTGATGAATCTTCTAATTATCCGCTGATTTTATCATTTTATTTATTTGGTAGAAAAATCTATATAATATTTTTGAAATACATTTGAACGAGAAGTTTTTATTTTATAAAATATTATTGATTTTAAAACCAAATTAGAAAGATAAATATGAAATAGAAAAATATTTATATAGATGGTATCCAAACAAACCTCTACAATTATTCATCCAAAAAAAACAACCTCTACAATTAATTTTCCTTCTATCCATTTTACAAACACAACTAAAATAAATAATTTTATAGTAAAGATATTTAAAAGATTTTATTAAGATTTCTAAAAAATCTTATTTAAAGTATGATTTTCTATAGCTTTTTTTTTAACGCAATTCATTACTGATATGAAAAAGAAGATAGTCCAAACAAATAAAAACAACAGGGGAAAAACATGATCTCTAAAACCAAGTAAGTCATTAGAAGACTCTGCGCCAAACACCTCATCGATCTGGTTGTGTAACCAAGCTGGACCACCTAACACAAGGTATGAGGTAAGTCGTCCGTCCCTTGTGACACTAGATGCAATCGTCCTGGCCAGTGAATTGGCCTTCGGTGAAGAAAGTTTGATACCGAACTCCCCCATCACCCGTACTACATCATTGATCTTGTCCAAAACAGAACGATACCTTGGCTAATGTAACGGAGAAACGATGGCCGAAACCACCGCATGACAGTCTGTCCAAACTTCAAAGGCAGTGATATGAAGATCATTAAGACTTTGCAGACACCATAGCAAACAATTAAGCTCTGCTGCAATTCTGTTTGATCGTGGTAAGAAAGCATCTCTTGCATGGTATAAAACATCTCCAGTGTGATTCCGTAAGATCCACGCACCACCGCTGTAACTCGAATCGTTGGTCCAAGCTGCATGTATGTTACATTTGAGCTTACCAAATGGAGGTTTAATCCAATAGTGAACCATATGTAGCTCCCTTGTAGTTCCGTTGGCTGTTTCCTGCATTATCAACCTTTGTTGTTTTAACCATTCCTCTGACTCTTCTAAGGCCGTAGCCACAATAACATGAGCATCCTGGAGTCGGTCCGCAAATATAATAGAGTTTCGCGCTTTCCAAGTCTCCCATAGAAACCACGGTATAGCCTGCCTCCTCTCCACAGCTAAATCTGTCTTATCCATTAGTTCCAGCAAAAACGAGATGTTTTCTGCTACTGACCCAGAGAACCCTTGTGGGGGAGTTGGAAGAGTTGTTGCAGCCCAAACTCCACATGCTAATGAACAACCAAACAAAACATGATTAATTGTCTCCTCTGCACTATTACAAATTGAACAGGGAGGAGTAACTGTAAGCCCATGTCGATGCACACAGTCTGTAACAGCCAGTGCTCCTGAAAGAGATCGCCATAGGAACATCCTAATCTTAGGCTCAGCCAGCAACTTCCACACCCTTTGTTTCTCTTTGTTCACAAAAACCATATCAGCTGGGATTGGATTCAAGATTTCCACCTCATGTGCTAAAAGCCAATTCCCACTTTTAATTGAGTACTGACCATTCTGAGTAAACGCCCATATAAAACTGTCAGAGAGACTTGGTGCCGGAGGAAAGGATCGAATCCGAGTGATCTCACAGGGTGGAAACAATTCCTGAAGGCGTGGTACATTCCATTCCCCATTAGTTGTGATAATGGCTTATACCTTAAGGTTCAAATCAATCGTCATTTCTTTATTGAATGGTCTTCTTGGCATGTTCTCAAATACCCATTTGTCGAGCCAAACATTAGTATCTTGGCCATTACCAATAGTTTTTATGACACCACGTTAAAGTAGTTCTCTTCTAAATAATATGCTCCGCCACGCATAAGAAGGCCTATAACCGAGCCGTGCCTCAAGGAAAGGGACATCCACAAAATATTTAGCCTTATACACTCGAGCTAATAAAGAGTTGGGAGAGTCAAGAATACGCCAGCCCTGTTTTGCTAGTAATGCATTATTAAAACAGCCAATGTCACGAAATCCAAGTCCCCCAAGCTCCTTAGATTGACAAACCTTATCCCATGATACCCAATGAATCTAATGCTTGTCCTCACTTGCGTTCCACCAGAACTGACACATCGCATTGGTAAGTTGTCGACACTGATGTTTGGTAAGCCGAAAGCATGACATAGCATAAACTGGAAGTGCCATTGCTACAGATTTGAGCAAAACTTCTTTACCACCCAAGGATAAAGTCTTTTCGTACCAACCACTAACCCACGCTTTTAAGTTATCACTGATGAATTGTAACAGATCCCTCTTGGAGCCACTAAAGCATTCCGGTAGCCCGAGGTATTTGCCCGTCCCTCCTTCTTGTTCAATGCCTGTATACAGACCAAGTAAGTGTCGCATGTAAGGATCTATCTTCTTTCCAAAAGTTATCGCGGACTTCTGGAGGTTGATCTCTTGTTCCGAGGCATTTCCATATAATTGCAGGCACTTTAAAAACTCTGAACATTCTCTCAAGTTTGGTTGGCATAGAAATAAGCTATCATCTGCAAACAAAAGATGTTGGATCGATGGACAGGAAGAGGAGATTTTCATTCCTGTGACACGACCCTCCATCTCAGCTCTGTTCATTATGTGTACCAATGCCTCAGTACAGAAAATGAATAAGAATGTTGAAAGAGGATCCCCCTGGCGAATTCCACGTTCAAACTTGATGTATCCATATGATGAACCATTTAAAAGCACTGAGTAAGTTACCGACGTAACACAACTCATTATCCACTGCACCCATTTAATATGGAACCCCATACAAATGAGTAACTCTTCTAAAACTTCCACTCAACCCGGTCATAAGCCTTCGGCATGTCAGTTTTAATGGCCATGAAGTCCTCATCACACTGTTGATTCGTCCTCAACGCGTGAATCATTTCATGTGCAATCAAAATGTTGTCAGATATTAAACGCCCCGAGACAAAAGCTCCTTGTGTGTCTGACACAATCGACGGGAGAAAGTGTTTCAACCTGTTGTACAACACCTTGGAAGCAATTTTATATAGAACCAAGCAGAGGCTGATTAGTCGCAAATCCATCATTTTGGATGGATTAGGCTTCTTTGGAAGAAGACAGAGTTGTGTAAAGTTCCACTTCGGCTGTAAGGTACCATATTCAAAAAACTGTTTTACTTCCTCAACCACCTGTGGACCAACAATGTTCCAAAATTCCTGATAAAAATGTTTGGACATGCCATCTGCATCGGGTGTGCTATCCCCTTTGATACTTAAGGCTGCAGTCTTAATCTCCTCACTTGTTACTGGTTTGATCAGTACATCATTCATCTGTGTGGTAACCCGTGGAAGCATCCCATCTAAAGCATCATTTATCATCTCAGGGTTCGACGTAGTGAACATGGTGCGAAAATATGCGATTGCTACCTCTCCCTTAGATCCCTCTGTAAATTGTTCCACATCATTGTGATCTACTAAGGATAAAATTCTATTTTGCACCCTTCTTCGTTGGACACTACCATGAAAAAACCGAGTATTACGGTCTCCCTCCTGCATCCATTTTTCTCGACTTTGCTGTTTCCAGAACAGCTCTTCGGCTCTGTATGCCTCTGCCAATTCCCACCGTAGATTCTTTATCAGATGAAGATCTGGTTGAACTTTAGCACTTTCCTTGTCCAACTGAAAGCGCAAAGTGTCAATGGCTGTTTTTGAATTTTGTTGAGTCGAGCTTTTCGAAGTAGATATCGCCCTCCTACAATCAGCAATTCTATTCAGAATCGAGTGGTGCACAGTCTCATCCCCCTTAGACCACCCTGCTCTCACAACACTTTTGAAATCTGGCTTTGATATCCAGCGCTTCTGGAACATAAACCGTCCTTTACGGGCCATATATTCACTAACAAATCTTAACAAGACTGGTCTGTGATCAGAGCCAATCCGTTCCAAATATTCAGCTTGGACTCTCGGAAATAGATGGAACCAGGCTACGTTTCCCAAAGCTCTGTCCAAGCAGCACTGAATCCACATTTTTTTTTCCCCTGCCCAAGAAAACTTGTTACCAAGATTAGGAACTTCCTGTAGACGACAATCACTAATCATATTCCTGAAGGAATAGAACGTTGATTCTGCCCGAGCTGGTCCATCAATCTTCTCAGTATTACCCATGATTTCGTTTAGCTCACCCACCACTAACCAAGGGTCATCTCTCGTTGCACCAATATGTATTAACTTATGCCATACCACTTGCATGTGCTGATAAACAAGATCACCATACACACATGAGATATAGAAGCTCACAGATCCAAGTTTAACTGCCACATCAATAACTCTTGTATCAGAACTGAGAACCTCAACCTCATAAGTAGACTTCCAGAACAGAGCTAAACCACCACTCAAGCCAACTGGATCCACAATATGTGAGTTCTCATACCCTAACGATTGCTGCAAATTCACCACACGCTGACTGGAGTTTTTTGTCTCCAGGAGGAACAAGAAATCTGGGAAATGGTCGCGATGCATCTCCCTTAATGTAGGAATTGTCAAGGTGCCCCCAATCCTTGACAATTCCAGCTCATGAAACTTATAATTGCGTCGGTGATTCCTCATGCGGAATCACCTTTTCACCATCACGTTTGGCAAGTTTAGAGGATAATATAGCCTCCTCTGTAGCTTTCCTTTTTGATGACAAACCATCTTCAGAGTCTGGTATCGGTACCAAAGGAGAGTTATCAGAGTGATGCTGGATTGCTTGGGCCTTACCAGTAGAGAAATTATCCCTGACTTCCTTTGCACTCAAGCCAAAAACAGGAGCTGAAACAAGAGAAACAGAGTAAGCTTGATCTTGGACCATCGTTTCATTCAGAGATCTCCCCGAACCTGCTACTGGGGCCGAATGTGCCTTCCCATCATTTTCAGCAGGACCTACACCTTCAAAGTTGAACACCAACCCATTTCCCCTGTTTTCATCTGTGATGAACCTCGGTGGTGCTTCCAATCTCAGTAATCGTTGTTGGCTTGCAACATCACCCTCCAAGTTCCAAACAGATTGACGAACACGTTCAATATGAACTTTCTTCAATTGAGGATCAGCAACCGACAAATATTTACGCATTTCATCCAGAACAGGCTTCGCAATTTTTGGTTTGCCAGTTATTGGATCAATTCCAACATCCTCATCCGTGAGGACACCAAATAAAGGGTCATCCTTACTTATTCTTGGAATGAGACGACTTCGCTCCACTGGTGTAGTTTTAGTCCCTCCCGTTGCAACGACTTGCCGGTTTGAAGGATTTAAAGTACACCTCTCCTTATCATGAGTCAGGCATTGAAATTGATAGCACCTTCGTCTTATCCTCTCATACTCAATTCCAATAGTAACAATCTTTCCAGATGGTAGTTGAAGCTCTCTAGTATTCTTCAATGGCCTACTCATGTCAAAAAGGATACAAACTCTAACGTATCCTTTGCTCTGTGGTTTCAAGGGGTCAAAGGCCACATGAGTAACCCTACCAATACGCGATGTGATCTCCCTGATGGTATCCGACGTGTTATGATTCACCGGTATGTTCCTTAGTCTTATCCATATGGGTAGAACCTTTAAGTAGTCAGAAGGTGGCTCCTCCACCCATCTCTCCAATCGTTAAAAGTCCAAGCACCAGTGTCCAACACTGTAGAGAGATCTGTTTCTGAATCAAACAGAAACTGAAATCGATCATTAGGTAATGCAATACCCCTAGCCCGATTGTAAACTCGCCATAACCGAGGCATCTCATGAATCAAACTGGACATCTTCTGATTTTCGGGACAGAGTAACTTCCCGATGATGCTCTGTTCATTGCGAACACAAGAACTAAACTGAGCCAGATTCTGCAATACAATCGGTTGATCTTCTTCTAGTGACATTTCTTGCAGAGCTGTATCCAAAGCGTACTCCATTCGCAACAATACTAAAAGCACATAATTAATCAGAAGTTTCTGGTGATGAAATGAAGAATTGTGGCTGGCGGCATATTGAAGTTTGATGAACTAGGTTAAACTTGGTCGTAATCTTCAAAGATACGCAAAATATTACGTAATAAACAGAAAAGATCTTCTCAAATCCGGCGAAAAACAGAAAATTTCCCGGTATACGTTAGCCCCTCCAGCGGAAGTAAACCCTCTAGGTGAAAAGGAGTGTCCTAAGCAAAAACTAATAAGATTTATTTAACATTTATTTTTAGTTGTGTTGAATCATCATGATTCATAAACACATAAAACTAATAAGATTGTAGATTATTTATGCATTTGTTGTGATTTTAATTTTTCAAAACGAAAACTTATTACTCAAGTAATAAAAAAATATGTGGTTTAACGGTTAAAATTATTAGAAAATATCTTAGAATTGTTATGAATAATAGATGGATGCCCATTATAAGGTCCATCTTCTAGAAGTCTCTAGAATTACTTGTAAACTAGGTTTACTTTGTCATCAAGCAAAACTCTCTCTCTTTGTATTCCTATATAAAGGACATTTCATTCATTGGAATAAGACACTGATATCTTCCTCCACTTTTGTCTATCTATAACACGTTATCAGCACGCTCTTTGAAGCTAAAAGGTATAGAATTTTTAGTTTACTTATTTATTTACTTTGTTCTATAGAACCATGTTTATTATCAACTCATGGTTCATCGTATACTGAAACAAACAATACACATAAACCGACGACTATTATTATATGGGGAAATTGGAGAAAAAGGACATTTTTTACAAAAAATGTCCATCTAAACTTTAGTTTGATAGGTTTGGTCATATAGGTTTTATAATAATGAAAACCCAGCTTTACCCTCAATTTTTAAAAACTAAATTAACAAAAAAATATACATATAACTTTAAAAATTAATGTATTTACGTAAATATATTAACAAAAAAAGGTAACCTAAACTTCTAATTGATTAAGAGACTTCTATGAATCATCAAACCCTTTTTTCTTTCTCCTCTTTCACCTTTTACGAAGTCGTAAAAAACAAAAACAAAAAATCTTCGATGACATTGACGACGGCGGTGGCATTCAACATATTTAGATCATATTTAAGGTCTGATTAAACCAGTGTCTCCAGTTTCTCATGGAGCTAGATGTGTTTTGTAGGGAATGAAAGAGCCATTTCACAACATTGACAATGTCATCAAAGCTGCAAACATAATGGTAGATGAGCATGGACTTCATTTCAGTCCCCGTAAGGAGAGAATGTATCAACCAGAGAGTATACAAGATACATAAATTGAATCGTTGATGGAAATGTCAATACATGAATACCTTCGCCAAAGTGTTAAACGGTAGACGCCGGCGACACATCACNAAAATATCTTAGAATTGTTATGAATAATAGATGGATGCCCATTATAAGGTCCATCTTCTAGAAGTCTCTAGAATTACTTGTAAACTAGGTTTACTTTGTCATCAAGCAAAACTCTCTCTCTTTGTATTCCTATATAAAGGACATTTCATTCATTGGAATAAGACACTGATATCTTCCTCCACTTTTGTCTATCTATAACACGTTATCAGCACGCTCTTTGAAGCTAAAAGGTATAGAATTTTTAGTTTACTTATTTATTTACTTTGTTCTATAGAACCATGTTTATTATCAACTCATGGTTCATCGTATACTGAAACAAACAATACACATAAACCGACGACTATTATTATATGGGGAAATTGGAAAAAAAGGACATTTTTTACAAAAAATGTCCATCTAAACTTTAGTTTGATAGGTTTGGTCATATAGGTTTTATAATAATGAAAACCCAGCTTTACCCTCAATTTTTAAAAACTAAATTAACAAAAAAATATACATATAACTTTAAAAATTAATGTATTTACGTAAATATATTAACAAAAAAAGGTAACCTAAACTTCTAATTGATTAAGAGACTTCTATGAATCATCAAACCCTTTTTTCTTTCTCCTCTTTCACCTTTTACGAAGTCGTAAAAAACAAAAACAAAAAATCTTCAATGACATTGACGACGGCGGTGGCATTCAACATATTTAGATCATATTTAAGGTCTGATTAAACCAGTGTCTCCAGTTTCTCATGGAGCTAGATGTGTTTTGTAGGGAATGGAAGAGCCATTTCACAACATTGACAATGTCATCAAAGCTGCAAACATAATGGTAGATGAGCATGGACTTCATTTCAGGCCCCGTAAGGAGAGAATGTATCAACCAGAGAGTATACAAGATACATAAATTGAATCGTTGATGGAAATGTCAATACATGAATACCTTCGCCAAAGTGTTAAACGGTAGACGCCGGCGACACATCACGGCGGCGTAGATTTAATGTAATAACACGTCGCAATTATCGTTAGTGTGGATTATATTAATTTTACAAAATTCATGTAAACTGTTTAACTGTTAATTTAAACCGAACTTGAACCATAATCTTTAAACCGAGTCTATAAAGCCTATGCAACTTCAAGACTCCAAAGGCAAAATGATTATTACGTGATTAATCTCATTCTCAAAACTTTTTTTTTTTCGTGAGAACAGAGAAGGAAGCAGAGCAAAGAAGAGGAAGAAGAAGAAGAAGAAGATGATGATGATGATGATGGAAGAAGAAGTTATAGACCGTAACCACAATATGACCGTCGACGACATTAATCTCTCTCTCCTCCGTATCAGTTCTCCACCTTACGACTACTCTCTCCTTCCCCATCCGTCTTATTTTAAATTAGAAATCAGAGAAAAATCCTCTAGGGAAAATAAACTTGGGTGATCAGAGTGTATACACTTTTTATTTTATTTTTTTATAAAATACGATCTTGGATAAATATTGGTTTCCTATTCTAAATATTAACTTTCTATATTTAGCAATCACTAAAAGTTTCAGAATATACAATCTACTTTTTGGTAGTAGATGTCAACTAATTTTCTCAGAGATAGAGTAAAAAGAATAAAACACATTCTAACGATTTTAGAGCATAGAGTAAACCGTAGAAAGATTATACTAAAACGTTTAGAACATAGAGTAAACCGTAGAATACAAATTCTGAATTTTGTAGAATTCAGAATTTCGGGCCCCTAAACTATTTAGAACAGAAACCGTTCTTGAATTTAGTATAACATGTACAAAGTGTTAGAACACATCATCTTAAATTTTCAGAACAGTAGAAAACGTTTTCTAAATTTTTTATATCAAATTTTATCCATAAAAAAAACAACTTATACAATTTTTTTTTTTTGTAAAAAATTATATTACCTCTATTATTGTATATCTACTTATTTTCCTATATTTCACATTTTAAAACTTGTTAAATTTGGGGTTTTTAATTTCTATGAGTATTTTAGGTAAAAATGACCATTTTCAAAAAAAGGTGTAGATGAACAATTTTTTTTTTAGTGATCCTTTATTTCCAATTTTCCCTTATTATATAGATCGGTGAAGCATAATTCAATGATTCAACGAAGAAGAGAATCATGCTTATTGTTTGATTCTTTAATTATCATACTATGATTCAATGATTCACAAGAAGAGAATCTATTATTATAATAATAATAATGAATATATTTTATAACTACTTATGTATTACATAATATTTTATTTTCAATACATAAGATCTGTTTATAGATTGATATTTTATTACTATAATTTATCTAAATCTTTACTATTTGGTAAATATAATTATGTGTATTATTTACTTTACTTTTAATATATAAGATCTGTTTATAGTTTACATCTAATATAATATTTTGTTACTATAACCTACTCATCTACGTCTTTATTTGGTCAATCTAATGTTTAATATATGACTTTGATATAATTATGCACGTACGTATACTAAAATATTAATGAATGTATGCTTAATTTGCTGTTTGAGCTTTTTCTATGTCACTTTTGATTTTTGCAATTGTGTTCGGTTACTATTTGATTATTTATTATTTATCTTCATTGTTGATTTCTACGTGCATATTTTCATCTTGATTGATAGTTATATATTTATGAAATTTAATCATTGTTTCAGTCATGTCAAAACTCACTAGTCTTGAATTTGGAGTTCTTGACATCAGTGGAGACGACTACTTGGCATGGGCACTAGATGCTGAAATTCATCTAGATTAAAAAGATCTCCTTGACACCATCAAAGAAGGAAATCAAACTCAAAGCAAGAACAAATCCAAAGCTATGATTTTCCTTCCTCATCACCTCCATGAGGATCTCAAGAATGAATACTTGAGTGTGAAAGACCCACAAATCCTTTGGAATGATCTAAAGGAAAGGTATGATCATCAGAAGACTGTGATCTTACTTAAGGCTCGCTATGATTGGACTCACCTAAGATTATAAGACTTCAAGTCTGTAAGTGAGTACAACTCAGCTTTGTTCAAAATAACTTCCAAATTGGAATTATGTGGAGAGAAAATCACGGATGCAGACAAGTTGGAGAAAACATTCTCCACTTTTCATGCTAATAACATTGTCCTGCAGACACAGTACCGTGAGAAGGGATTCGTGAAGTATTCCCAACTCATCTCTTGTCTCCTTGTAGCTGAGAAACAAAATGAGCTGTTGTTGAAAAATCATGGACTACGCCCTTCTGGCTCTGCTCCATTCCCTGAAGCGAATGTGATATCCTATGATAAGACCAATAATAATGGTCAAGATCGTGGTCGTGGTCGTGGACGTGGATACGGTCGAGACCGTGGCCGTGGGATTCAGTTTAAGAACCATTCTCACCAGAAGTGGGAAAACAAAGGTGGTAACAAACAAGAAAAATCAACATATCCGAATATATGTTACCGTTGTGGAGGAAAAGACCATTGGTCCCGTACTTGTCGTACCCCAAAACATCTTGTTGAGGTCTACCAACAATCAATCAAGGAAAAGGGAAAGAAAGTGGAGACAAATATGGTGTTTGAAGATGGAGAAGATGATTTTGACTTTGGTGATCTTGCTCACCTAGACATTCCAGATTTCTTCCCTCCTGAAGAAGAGAAAATCTGATCAAGCTAGAAGAGCTAGATTTATTCAACATTGTCTCTTATTTTATTGTTTTTGGCTTTTAGTTATTTGGATTTCATATTTTATTTTATTTTATTCTATGCATTTATGTATTTTGAGACATGGTTAAAGTTGATTTATAAAGATATTTATTTATTTATAAATTTCTATTTATATTTTTTTTAATTAAGTAATACTTATATGAGATTAATTTATTCTTGTTTACTTATTTGAAGAACAATGAATGGTGGAGATTTATGCTTGGCCGACAGTGCAACTAGTCATACAATTTTAAAAAATAGGAGTTATTTCTCCTCTTTAACAATGAAAGAAGCAAGTGTAAGTACCGTAACTAGTAGTGCAAAGATAATTGAAGGCTCTGGAAGAGCTAATATATCATTGCCTATGGGAACAAAATTAGAAATTGTTGATGCATTATACTCCCCTAAGTCTCATAGAAACTTATTAAGTTTTAAAGATATCCGCAGAAATGGATACCATATTGAGA
>NC_025704.1:22638086-22642834 GCF_000633955.1 Camelina sativa | reverse complement strand
TTGTTTACTTATTTGAAGAACAATGAATGGTGGAGATTTATGCTTGGCCGACAGTGCAACTAGTCATACAATTTTAAAAAATAGGAGTTATTTCTCCTCTTTAACAATGAAAGAAGCAAGTGTAAGTACCGTAACTGGTAGTGCAAAGATAATTAAAGGCTTTGGAAGAGCTAATATATCATTGCCTATGGGAACAAAATTAGAAATTGTTGATGCATTATACTCCCCTAAGTCTCATAGAAACTTATTAAGTTTTAAAGATATCCGCAGAAATGGATACTATATTGAGACAATGAGCAAAGGTAGCACTGAATACCTTCAAATCACAAATAATACCCAAGGCTCTAAAAATATTATGGAAAGACTGCCTGCATTTGTCATTGGGCTTTACTATACAACAATTAATATAATTGAAGCAAATGCTATAGTAAACCAGAAGTCCACATAAACTTTAAAAGTTTGGCATGACCGGTTAGGTCACCCCGGCACAACAATGATGCAAAAGATAATAACAAATTCATGTGGTCATTCATTAAAGAACCCGAAGATTCTTCCTAATGATTTTTCATGTGTTGCTTGTTCACAAGGCAAGTTGATTATACGACCTTCGCCAGCAAAGATAAATTAAGAACAAATTAATTTTCTGGAACGCATACAAGGAGATATATGTGGGCCTATTCACCCATCATGTGGAACCTTTAGGTATTTTATGGTCTTAATTGACGCATCTAGTCGATGGTTACATGTATCCTTGTTATCAACTCGAAACCTAGCATTTGCAAGATTACTTGCCCAGTTGGTTAGACTACGAGCACATTTTCCAGATTTTCCTTTTAAAAAATTCGTCTTGATAATGCTGGTGAATTCACATCTCAAGCTTTTAATGACTACTGCATGTCTATAGGGATAAGTGTTGAACATCCTGTAGCACATGTTCACACACAGAATGGCTTAGCAGAATCACTAATCAAGCGCCTTCAGCTGATTGCTAGACCATTACTAATGAAATCAAAACTCCCTATATCTGCTTTGGGACAGGCTATATTACATGCGGCAGAACTGATTCACATCAGACCAACAAGTCAACATAAGTTCTCCCCATCACAATTAGTTATGGGTCAGGAACCAAATATTTCTCATCTTAAACTTTTTGGATGTGTTGTATATGTTCCAATTGCTCCACCACAGCGACCTAAGATGGGACCTCAAAGGAGGTTGGGAATATATGTTGGATTTGATTCTCCATCAATAATAAAGTATCTTGAGCCATCCACAGGGGATTTATTCAAGGCTCGATTCGCAGACTGTCATTTTAATGAGTCTGTTTTCCCAACATTAGGGGGAGAAAATAAACAGCTGGATAAAGATATAAATTGGAATCAATTGTCAATGGCTTATCTTGATCCTCGGACTAAAGAGTGTGAATTAGAAGTCCAAAAGATAATTCATTTACAGAGTTTAGCAAATCAATTGCCAGATACGTTTGCTGATCCAAAAAGTGTAATCAAATCATATATACCAGCTGTAAATGCTCCAATAAGAATAAACATCCCGAAGGACAAAATCAAACTGCTAATGAGTCTAAGACACGTTTGAAACGTGGTAGACCCGTTGGTTCCAAAGATAAAAATCCTCGAAAAAGAAAAGGAGCAGAAATTAGCAATGGTGAAACAGAGGAAATAATTATGAAAGAAAAATCTCTAGAAGAGACCTTAGACATGACAAAGAAAGAAATTCAGGTACCTGATGATGAAGAGATCTCAATTAATTATGTCTTGTCTGGAATAAAATGGAACTGAAAGGAAATCGACGTCGATGATATGTTTGCATACAATGTAGCAGTTGATGTTATAGATGAGGATCATGAACCAACATCTATTGCAGAGTGTACACAAAGAAGTGATTGGCCAAAATGGAATGAAGCAATAGATGCAGAATTAAAATCTCTTGCAAAGAGAAAAGTTTTTGGACCAGTAGTCCATATACCTAAAGGTGTAAAACCAGTGGGACATAAATGGGTTTTTGTGCGAAAGAAGAATGAAATTGGTAAAATTGTGAGATATAAAGCACGTTTAGTTGCACAAGGTTTTTCACAAAGACCTGGAATTGATTATGAAGAGACATACTCTCCTGTGGTGGATGCAACTACTTTCAGGTTCCTCAATAAAAGAAGGACTTGATTTACGTTTAATGGATGTAGTCACAGCCTATTTATATGGACCATTGGAAAATGATATTTATATGAAAGTTCCAGAAGGATTTAAACTGCCTGAAGCAGTGAATCCTGATTCTCGAGATCAATACTGCATAAAATTAAATCGATCTCTTTATGGATTAAAACAGTCAGGACGTATGTGGTATAATTGTCTTAGTGAGTACTTACTAAAAGTAGGCTACAAGAATGATCCTGTTAGTCCATGCATATTTATAAAGAGATTTAAGAAAGGATTTGTTATAATCGCAGTATATGTCGATGATTTAAATATCATGGGAACTCATGCAGAGATTTCTTTCACAGTAGAATATTTGAAGAGAGAATTTGAGATGAAAGATCTCGGGAAAACAAAATTTTGTTTGGGACTACAAATTGAACACCTAAAAAAATGGTATTTTGGTGCATCAAGAGACATACACGGAAAATGTGCTTAAAAGGTTCTATATGGATGGAGCACACCCCTTAAGTAGTCCAATGGTTGTAAGAACACTTGATGTGGAAAAAGATCCATTCCACCCTCGGGAAAATGATGAAGAAGTTCTTGGTCCTGAAGTACCATACTTAAGTGCAATAGGGGCATTAATGTACCTTGCTAGCCATACAAGACCTGATATATCATCTGCAGTAAATTTATTAGCAAGGTTTAGCTCATGCCCAACTCGACGGCACTGGAATGGGATTAAACATATACTTCGTTACCTTCAAGGTACGAAAGACATAGGTTTATTCTTTTCCAATTTTTCCAAGAAAGATTTAAGTGGTTTTGTAGATGCAGGATACTTATCTAATCCCCATACTGGTAGATCACAAACAGGATATATATTTACATGTGGAGGTACTGCTATTTCTTGGCGTTCTATGAAGCAAACTATTACAGCCACCTCTACTAATCACGCAAAAATTTTGGCCATTCATGAAGCTAGCCGCGAGTGTGTATGGTTAAGATCCATAATTCATCATATTCGAGAAGATTGTGGTCTATGTGCAGGGAAAGATGCTCCAACAATTATGTATGAAGACAATGCTGCATGCATCGCAAAACTTAAAGACGAATACATCAAAGGCGATAGAATGAAGCATATTCTACCAAAGTTCTTCTACACACACGACCTGCAGAAAAATGGCGATGTACGCATTTTAGAGATTCGTTCGAGTGGAAATTTGGCGGACTTATTTACCAAGGCGCTACCTACTACTACTTTCAAGAAGTAGGTTTATCATCTCGGATTACGTCGTCTCAAAAATCTCAACATGTGTACTCATCAGGGGGAGTAGTTGCGCGCTGCACTCTTTTTCCCTTAACCATGGTTTTTCCCATTGGATTTTTCTGGTAAGGTTTTTAATGAGCCAGCATTTCTGGCGCATTATAAGTTTCATTTTTATAATGGACATCCAAGGGGAAGTATTATAAATATTAGATAGATGCCCATTATAAGCCCATATTCTAGAAGTCTCTAGATTTACTTGTAAACCAGGTTTACTTTGTCATCAAGCAAAACCCTCTCTTTGTATTCCTATATAAAGGACCTTTCATTCATTGGAATAAGACACTGATATCTTACTTCTCTTTTTTTCTATCTATAACAAAAATCTTATTATAAATAAGATCAAAATAAATTTAAATATGAAAGAATTAGAAAAAATTAACTTAACAAACATCAGAACTTAAAAATTTATATCTAATTAAATTTTTGTTTTTAGTCGAACCATTTTACTATACCGGATATAAAAATTTAATTTATTAGCATTTACCGTAGAGAAATTTTAAATTATAAACATTTTCCATCATAATATTTTTTCTTCATCGAGATATGTAAATTACAAAAAGAAAATATTTAAAATATAAATCACGCCTAAAACGATAGCTTTCTGTTTTTGTTTACAACAAACGAATGTAAACGCAACGCACCACCCAATCCATTAAACGACATCGTACCAGACCCCTCTTTATCAGTAAAGTAATCTATCAACTCACAGGCCACAACAACACACCCAGCCGGTAATTTTCAAAATCCCTAAAAAGCTTTTCAAATTCAAAAATGGCCGAAGCCGACACCACCACCACATCCCCGCCGCACATCCCAGAATCCGAAACCTCCACCACATTACCAACAACGGAGAAAAAAGAACCAAACAACGAGACGGAGAAGAATCCGAATCCGGGAACCATCTCGCTCCGAATCTGGCCGCCGACTCAGAAAACTCGCGACGCCGTCGTCAAACGCCTGACCGACACCCTATCAACCGAATCAATCCTATCCAAGAGATACGGAACCCTCGACTCCGAAGAAGCCTCCTCCGTGGCGAAATCAATCGAAGAAGAGGCTCACGCCGTCGCTTCCGCCGCCGTGGTAGGTGATGACGATGGGATCGAGATCCTCAAGGTTTACTCCAAAGAGATTAGTAAACATATGCTTGAATCGATGAAAGCTAAGAAGACCTCTGCGCCAAAGGCCGGTGATGGTAATGAAGAAGAAGAAACTGAATTAGCCGCAGGATTGGGTTCGGTGAAGCTTGATGAAAACGAGGCTTG
>NC_025704.1:22621391-22638072 GCF_000633955.1 Camelina sativa | reverse complement strand
TTTTTTTTTTTTTTTTTTTTTGTTGCTTAGAGAGTTCGTATGAGATTATCTCAAGAGTTCTTGTAGTGATGATCATGATAATGCCTTGTTGATTTGGCAATTGGATGCTTTTGGTTTCTTAATCATGGTAATTAACGAGTTAAGTGAATGGTTTTATGCTTGCTTTATCGTTTATTAACTAGTTCTTCATGCATTCGTCGTTAATTAGATTATTATATATGTGGCTTGCTTTGCTTGAACTCGTTCATCTAAGCCCTTTTCACATCAAAATCATCAAATCATCTTATAGCTTTGAAGTTTGATAATTTGAATTCGGTTGTTGTTTAGGTGTGCATTGGGGGCAGTTCAATACTAGTTATGTTCTTGGAATTAGAGAAATCAGCCTTTTTGATTTTTCTGACTCTCATTGTCTTTTACTCTTTATTGGTTTTGGAGACTTGGAATTTGAAACCTTATTAGTTTTTGAATTTGAAGGTTCGATTTAAACATGTGTTTTTTTTTATTAGTTTAGTGCAAAAACAATCTAGTCACAATAAAAAGCTTCAGATAATATATAATTGGGGGTACATGATTACACTTAACCCTACCAGCAGTAGTAATACCTGGTAATCTTCTGTTTCTTCGATTATATGATAGTTTGCTATATGTATATATGATAGCACTCGTTTATTATATGAACTTCAAAGTCCGATATAAAAAAGAAAACAATCAGGAGACGACTTACACTAGAGAGAGCGAAGTTAATACTATATTCAAGTGGTCGTGATATCAACAATTGTGATGCTGTGACTGTATGACAGTATCTAAGATAATTGATACGGTAGGTGATGATGAGATTTGATACTTTTTTCAATAGTATTTCTTATTGGTAAAATGAAAATGAAACTGAAAAGAAACGAAAGTCCCACAAAAGCAATTTAAAAAATAAACAACGAAATAAATTACTATTAACAACTGTAGCAACAAAGGGATAGTAGTACCTTGACATTCACAACACGACCAATTGTATCAGACATTATAGGCATGGTTTGCTTTTAATTTTTTTTTTATATATATTTGTTTTAACGATTATGGAATTAGAAAAATGATTTAACTAAGTAGAATTCATCTTTTATAAAATAGGAACTTTTAGTATGGGAAGTTGTCAAGTTGAGCAAGTTTTAGTTTTTTTTTTCATACCAATGTAGTGAGAAAGTTGATAACGCGCGGTAATCTCATTGTTTAAAATATTTGGCTAAAATTTACTTTACTAGTTTAATACTGTAATCACTATTTCTAACTATTACTGATACTAACTAACTGGGAAAACAACAATAAAACATTTACTTATTTCATTTTCGAAAAACAATAAATGACAATAAAACATTTACACTCCATGGATTTTTTTTTTTTTTTTTTGACATAAAATACTCAATGAATATACTATCATATAAAATAATCATTCTCTTCTTCTTGAAAAATAATATATTATAGGAACTCCTTGAGAAAACCATTCACTTCTTTTATCTTTTTTTTTTGGCCGAAACAAAAAAAAAATATATAAAATAATCCAACGAACAAAAAAAACACACACACACACGTCGAAAGATGTGGTAGTTGTGGATTAGTGACCAGTTCCTCTTCCGCTCGGTCCAGACGCTAAGATCCTCATTAAAGGACGTCGACTGTACGAGCTGTTCTTCACCTTCATGATGGTCACCGTCGATTGATGATGGCCGTTGATGTCTCTAAACAACTCCGATCGTACGGCTCTGCAATCCACTCTCTCAAACATTAACGATGAGCCCACCAATAAGACGATCATACACCACAGCATGAACATATTCTTTTTCTCCATTTTTGTAACTTTTTTTTTTTTTGGTTTTCTTTCTCTTTGGATCACAAAGAATGCTTCGTGATTTTTTCTTTTTTTTTGTGTCTATATGAGATTGTGTGTGCGTGCATACACTTTAAATAAGGAGCATCAATTCTTGACCAAGTATCAACGACTATTTCATTAATTGTGTTTATCGCGTTTTTACATGTTGAGTCAGACTCTTCAGGTTTTTGATCGTTTACTATTTACATAAGCCAGACAAAACAAAATAATATGAATATGTATTCATATTTGAAGTGAATATCTAATGAGTTTCTCCAACCACCTGCTTCTCCACAAGAGATGTTGTTGAACTCTGTGTCTATATATGACTTTCATAAAATGTTGAAAAAAAAGACATTTGTTTCGTAAGAAATAATAAGTAACAAATGAAAAAATAGTTAGCAAACACGTTGTAAAAGACGAGATATTATTGGTTCGTAGGAGACCAAATGGGTTTTCACCTGTCAATTTTTTTACTTTTTTTACTTTTATATTTTCTTCGTAGTCCGTTTGGATTAACACGGTGTGAAGTCATTAGAGAACCGATTCACGTTCGTTAGGATCGCCAAAAAGGGAACAATATCAAAACGGTGAAACTTTAGCTGCTGACGAGTGACGACTGACGGACGTGTTCACCACTGCACGCTCTTACCCAAATCTGTTTCAACTTTGCTTTTGTTTTGAAAACACAGCTAGCCTTTGATTGGTAATATCATGTTTAAAATAACAAATGAGCAAGAATGTTTTTTTTTTCTTGATTCTTCAAAAACATTTCGTATCATTTCAAAGCAAAAATTTCTTAGGGTGTATTCAATCTAATATTCCAATGGATTTGAGTTTTCATGAGATTTTAAATAATTTGGATGATTTTAAGAAAGTTTATATGATTCCAAGTAAAAAAATTTCAAATCTCACCTATAATCATGAGATTTGGATTTATGTATTTTTAACTTAAAATATCTTCTCAAATCCTCTAGAATCTCTAAAAATCAATAAAATCCAAATTTACAAATTGTTTTGAATAACAATGGATTCTAAGATAGATTTTTAAATCATTACTTCAATAACAATATATTTCATTATACTTTTTAAAATCCATGATTGAATAATATATAATTTGTAAATTTTACACAAATAACTAAAATGTCAAATTATATACATCCCCGTAACTTTAGCTGTTCATTACGCATATAAGCCAATTATTGCTAGCAGAATTATATATATAATTGGTAATATGACCAACTTGGTGGTTCATGTGACCAGTTGAACCAGAAACTTTGTAAGTTCTGTTTATGTTGTCTCATATATCGTTTGCTCAGAGGAACAATCTTCCAGTGGGCTTGCAAAAACAGTTGGTAGCTCATTTGTCTTTGATGTACAGAACCGATTCAGAAGGCCTACAAGAAATTTTGAATGCCCTCTCCATATCATGCAATAAGATTATAGTTAGTGAGCCAATACTCGCACATACAAGGCAAAAAATCCAAACATTTACATACACTGGATGGAGCTAGGAACTTTGTGTTATGCGTGCGTTACAATCTACTTGAAAGAATAATTATTTTCTTCTCATTTTTTTCTGGCTAAAACAAAAGCTTTCCCTTTATACACACACATACACACAAAAAACTAATTGAGACAACGCAAAAAACACCATAGATCAAAAGCGGTAGTTGTTGATCAGTGACCAGGTCCTCTTCTGCTTGGCCCAGACGCTAACCGGTAAACAAAGCTCTTCACCAAAGGACGTTGACTTGTCCAGTTGTTATTCACTTCCATGGTCACCGGGGATTGCTCATGTCCTTTAATATTTCTCAACGACTTCGATGGTAAAGCTCTGCAGCAATCAACTCCTTCAAACATCAACGACGATCCCACTAATGCCAAAATCATACATAGCACAAACACATTCTTCTTCTCCATTTTTTGTATAATTTTGTTTAGTTCTTCCCCTAGACGCTTTCTTTGGCTCTCTATTATACTTGTTATCTTTATCTTTGAGAATAAGTAGTTTGGATTCGTGATCTTTTGTATATATATATAAAATGCGATTGTTATGTGCGCGTTTATGCGAAGGGCATTATTTATTGACTAAGAATGTTTGACTATGTCATTTTGTGTATCGCGTTTTCGCATATTTAATTGAAGTCTTTCATGTTTTCAATCTTTTACTATTTATATATAATTCAGAGATGAACAAAACAATTGACGTGTATTCATATTATAACGAGTTTATCTAACTACCAGCTTGGCCACAAAGATTTGTTTGTTGAACTCTATGACTTTCATAAGAAGTTGAAAAAAAAATCACCGAAATATTGAGAAGCAAGTGGTGAAAAGAAAAAAAGTCTCAGAAAAGTAAAACTTGAAAATAAAAACATCAAAGGAATGGTTGACATTCACAACACGACTAGTTGTGTCACCTTTGATTTTTTTGGTTTGATTTTTTTTTTTTTTTTTGACATTTACAACAAGTCAAAGAATACGAAAGAAACAGTTTACTTGTATTCATCTTTATAAAAAGTTACTTTTAGTTAACGTGAGAGGCTTAACAAAGTACTTCAACGCCGTATTATATATGTAGCACAGTGCTACTAGCACTAATAGAAGAGGGACGTGTAGACTAACATTGTTATTGATTTTTTTTTTTTTTGAATTTTAAGATTGTAGAGAAGTTTACTCCGTAAACACTTCCGTGTGTTTTTACTAGAGTTGACCAGATCAACCGATAGAATTAAAAACAAAAAATCGTTTAAGTCCGCTTGATAACAAAATGGTTTAGTTTATAATGTTTAAATTGATAATCCTTACAAATTTATAGCCGCCTCTTGTACAAGCGCACACCTATATCGTTTTTAAAAACATTTTGAATTAATTAGTATCAAATTCTTATACACAACTAGGAAATGCATCTGTTTCCTTTAAAACTGAATTGTTGATAAATATGAAACATTGTTTTACCATTACTATTACTATTCCATTTGGAAAGAATAAAATAATCAAATATTTACATCGAGAAAGCTAGGAACTCACTGTTACACGATAATTCTCTTTGAAAGAATGTACCTATTCTTTTCTTTTCTTTGGCTAAAACAAAACTTTTGATTTACACATTAAAAAATATCTAACAAAAAGACCAGAAAAAAAACATTGGAAGAGAAAAAGAAAAAAAAGTGACAATTGTTGATTAGTGACCACGTCCCCTTCTGCTCGGCCCGGACGCTAACCGGTAAGCAAAACTCTTCCCCACAGTACGTTGTCTTGTCGAGCTGTTCTTCACCTTCATGGTCGCTGAGGATTGATGATCATGTCCTTTAATATCTCTCAACGGCTTCGATCGTAGAGCTCTGCAATCAACTCTCTCAAGCATCAATGACGATACCACTAGTAACAAGATCATATACAACACAAACACATTCTTCTTCTCCATTTTTAGAACTTTTTTTTTTGGCTTCTTTCGTTAGTTTCTTCTTCCTTTCTCTCTTCTTTACTTGTTCTCTTTTTAAGTTGAGGTTAAGTAAGAATAGCTTCGTGAATTTATATATATATGCGATTGTGTTAACGTGTGTAAGCGAAGGGCATTAATTCTTGACCAAGAATGTTTGACTCTTTGATTTTGTGTATCGCGTTTTTACGTATTTAATTCGAAGTCATTTAATCTTTTACTATTTTAATTATATATATAAGCCGGACAAAACAAAATTATGTGTATTCATATTACAAGTGAATAACTTATGAGTTTCTCTAACTACCTGCTTCACCACACAAGAGACGTTGTTTGAACTCTGTCTCTCTATGACTTTCATTTAAAGTTGAAAAAAAGACATCTGTTTAATTTGTAAGAAGTAAAAAAGTAGGAATTGAAATATTGTTAGCAAAGACGTAAAAAGTGGAATTTTAATTGGTTAGTAGGAGACCAATGGGTAGACTTATTGAAGAAACAACAATTTTTTCTTGAGTGTGTGAGAGATCTGTCAACTTTTGACTTTTTTTATATTCTTCATAGTAGGTTAGGATTAACACGGTGTGATGTCATGATCAGATCGATTCACGTGCGCTAAGGCCATCTTTATCGGTGTATCAATAAGGGTGTTCTTGAGCTTATTTTAATAAGAAAAAATGAAAAAGTGTGCTTAGATCAGTTTAATAGTTTTTATTGTAGAACTGTTTTTTGGGTTGTTCTTGTGTGACGTGGCATTGTCACCGAGTCCACAAGCGAACATTATCACACAACAATGAACATGACTTCGTCTTCTTCTTCATCTGGTTCTTCTCTTCCACGACTCTGCTTCACCAAATCCCAAACCTACAAGTCTCCTCTTTTACCATTCTCCACTCCAAAACGCCGTCGTTCTCGTCCTCGCCGGAACCGTAAATCCAATGGCTCATCTTACGACAACACCGACGGCAATCTCCTCACACTCACCACTTCATCTCCCGCCGGAAACGAAGACCAAAGCCTCAGCTTAACCCTAGACATTCACCAGATTTCAAAACTAGCTAATTCCAGATTCCAATTGTTTCTCGATTCAAGCAAAGACGCGTTCTCCGACTTGCAAACACTAATCGCGCTTGACGATAACCGGAGAGTCGTCGTTTCTTGCAAGAAATCAACTATGCAGTTCGTCGGCGGTGTGGTTATGATTGGATTCGTGTTCGGTTTTGCAATTAGGGTTCTTTTGAAATTAGGATCAGTCTTAAAGGGTAATTTCCAAAGTAATCCTAAATTAGTTGTTAGGAGAGATAGGAGTCTTGGTGGGAAGGAAGTGGTTGTCTCTGTTGATAGTATTCGTTCATCTTCACGGGCTTCGAATAGCTCAATAGGTAGTGAACTCGATGAGTGGCAAATTTGATAGTGTTTTGATGATGTTTAGCTAAAATTTCCTGTAATTTGGATCTGTTTGAATGTCTATTCAACATATGCTGAGAATTTGATGTTGTTTCTTGTTTGTATCCATGAACAACATCTGCTGAGAATGTGTTCTTTAGAGTCCGTGATGTTTGATCCATGTCTATGTTTCGCTATTTTGAGTGCTAATGTTATCGATAGGTTGGATTAGTGGAAGTGAGATGTAAAGCACTAGACTTGCCCTTCTCTGCTCAGTTTCTACTGAGATTCTACTTATGCTTGTGCAATGACTGCACTATGATCATGTGTAGCTAACAGAAGGGATCAGACCATTCACAATGCCGCTAATGAGACTAGCATGTACTGCACTTGGAAGGTAGTTTATATACGAAATAATGGAGCTTGAGTAGCTGAGTCAATCCTAAGTTAGGATGTTGGTGACATTGTATGTTGTGATAGTCATTGAAAGAAGTTTTAGTTTTAGAGTGTGTTTGAGCTAATGTGTTCATTTTCTCTCTCAAGTCGTCATGTTGGGACTCCTCTGCACCATGCTGCAAAAAGAGGTCTTGAGAACACTGTTAAGCTACTTCTTTCGCACGGTGGTAAATGTTTGTCCTCTTTTACAACTTGATCAATTTGAGTTTTACAATGTTCTTGTGACTCTGTTGGCAATTAGTTCTTGGTGAAGCTTTCTCACAACTTGATTGATTCTTGGTTCGCAGTTAGTTTTTGGTCTGCAGTTTAGCTTTCTCACACTGGCATATATTCTGTTCATTGACAGGTGCATCTACCGCATTTGCAAGTTCAACAAAGATCTGGAGCTCTTGGAGGCAGAGGCGAGGAAGAGATCCAAGGAAGAGTAAAGGTTTTCTTTTAACTGCATTTTTTACATTCAAATATTACTGAACCGGAACGAAATTTTGTTAAACAAACCTCAAGTATGCTTCTCAACAACATTTTGATTATGAAGCTAAGTTTGCAAAAATATAGATACTTGTAAATGTTCTTGATATGTTTAATATTATTATATTATTTAATCTTATGATCTTAAACATGTTCTCCTTATAACTAACTTTTTAGCAAAAGTTCTTAACAACTGATTTTAGATTATTTTCCTAATATATTTAATCTAAGAACACAAAAAAAAGTTATCCCTTTAAAGATGCCCTAAGAGGGCAAAATTCAAAACGATGAAATTATAGTCGCTGACGACTGATGACGCGACATCACTTACCAACTCTTACTCTTCATATGTCCGTACCACTTCTTAACTTTTTATCTCACAAGATTGGATGTCAAGCCTTTCAAAACAAATTGTTTAAAGTTGTTGATCTCTATGATTCAAGAACTTTATGATTGGTCCTATGCTGTTTTCCATTTGATTTAGTCAATACTGTCAGTCTTAGCCAATCGGTTTTGCTTTGAAAACAAAAACAAGACCTAATTAATTGAACCGAACCAAACTGAAGTATTGTTAGTATGCCTAGAAGGCAAGGACTACTCGGCTGTTGTTAGTTGTATAGTTTCAAATTAACTTATGTTTTCCTACTTTCATAAGTAAATAGGAGATGTAAAATGTAGGAGTGCCTTTCGTATAAGTATTGGCTAGAAGTAGGTAAAGGACCAATGAAGAGTAAGTGTCGCGATAACACAATATTTTTTACTTAGATATAATTTAGTAAAAAAACCGGCCTTTAAAGTCGGAGATGAAGAGTTTACCAAACCAAAATACATGTTTTTAATATTTTTTTTACACTAAAATAAAAGTAAAAAAAAGAACCATCTCCAGTGGTAATAAATAAACTGGTCAACGTAATTAGAAAATGTAGGTTTGTTCAAAAAAAAATATAAAAAAATGAAGGCCAGTCACAAAGTTCTTGAATCGTGGGGATTAAGATTAAACATATTTGTTTGAAACTCTTCACAACCAATCTTTTTTTTTTGGTTCAAAAATCTTCACATCCAATCTAGTGAGATGAAAAGTTAGACAAACCACTCTAGCAATTTCAACTCCGACTGAAGAGGGATAGAGTGCACTGCTGACTTGGGTACCCATCATATCATTTAGGACCTTTAGGTACTATATTATATAGTCTATATATACTTGGTTTATGTTATGGCATTTGTAAGGCATTCAATTCAATTCGTTGGCCATCGACCAACATGAGATTAATTTAGGAGAACGGCATTTACATACTTCAAATAAGGGTCGTGGTGACTGATATATCATGGTTTTTGTGGTTTTTAACCATGATATAAAGAGTCTTTTATTGTCTTTTGATGTGTTTCTAGGATGTTTTAGAGTCTTTGCAGGGTTTCTAGGATTTTAGCATGGATGGAGCAATTTGGGATCGTTTTGGAGCATAAATCTCGGATCAAAACAAGGGCATCGATTGACACCAAGATCAAGAGCATCGATCGACACCCTCTTCAGCCGATGAAGAATCACAAAATTGGAAGTTTTACAATTCTACCCCAAAGTCTTCCAAAATTGCAACATAAGTCTCTGACGTGTTTTAGGACATATATATATAGTTTTTAGGTTTTTGCAAACCCTGAAGTTATTTTCTAGCAAGTTTTATTTTCTGCAACCCTGTGAGATTTGGAGAGCTTTGGAGAGAGAGAGAGATCAGATCTGCTTTGTAGAGAAGAATTCTTGAACTCCTTCTTACTCTTTATAATCTCAATTGCTTATTATTCAGAAAGATGTTTTGTTCTTCAATGATTATGTCTGAGTAGTTTGTTTGTTAGGTTCAGGGTTTTTCACAGGAATTTTATGAATTATTAGATCTGTTTATTTATGATTCTTTATTTATCTAGATCTTCATCTTAGGTTGTTCTTCATATTAATCCTTGATTGGCCATCTAGAATTAATACTTTAGGAAAATAAATTGATATGAGAATATAATTGATTTTCCTGATAAAACCTTTTGATGAGCAAAATTATTTCTTGCAAAGAGATTTGATTTAATAATTTTGTGAACAATCTAAACCTGATTTTATTGCTGATTTTTAACCTAGAATTTTACAAAGAGATTTGGATTTTCTGGTTTTAAATTTAGATATTATTTGCAGTGAGAACTGATTTAATTTACAAAAGTGTTTAGAGTTCTAGATCTGTTCTTAATTGCTTGAATCCTATTTATTTCCTGATTTAATAATTTATAATTTCCTGAGAAATTCCCTAGGCCTAGCTTTTTGATCATTTGAATTTACACAGCTTTTATTTAATATTTTTGCATTGTTTATTTTAATTCAAATTTATCTGTTTAGCATAATTATAAAACTCTATAATTTATTGTGTAGTCTTGAGTCCTTGTGGAATTCGACCCCTAAGTACTGCATTGATCTCTTAATTTGAGAGAGTAGCTCTAGGGTAAATTTGAGCATATCAAATTTTGGCGCCGTTGCCGGGGACTCTTTGATCTACCATTAGATTTGAGTTTTAGATTTTGTCTAAATTTTTTATTTTTATTTTTTTACTTACACGTTTTAGTTTTTCTTCTCTTTGGTGTTTCAGGTGCATGCCTCCTAGACCACACACAAGGAGCAACAAGTCTGGTCCTACTGTGAATTTGTCAAACCAAGAGTTGGAAAAACTTGAGCGTGAGAACAGAAAAGCAGCTAAATCTATGAAGATGGTTAATACGATCATTCTGATGCGTGATGAGGCTGGTGTTTTGAGGGATCAAGAGGGCCACTTGCGCAATGAGCAGGGCCAAAAGCTTGATGCAGAAGGAAACGTGATTGCTGAACATGTTGTCAACGAGCAGGCTGTCGTTAACCAGCAAGCTGGTGTTGTTGACGAGCCAAATCTTGGTGTCGATCGACACCAACCAGGTGGCATCGATCGACACCCACTTGCTGCAGACGGACGTGGAACTGCCAACCACGTCCAGAACCCAGTTCGAAGACAGGATCAAAACCGGGACCTGATCCAGACCATTGCTAACTATAACCGGGCTGATCTTGTGTATGAGAACCGGTCTGCTATTGTTCCTCCACCATTCCAGAGGAATGATTTTGAGCTGAAGCCTGCTTACTTTCAACTTGTTGGGCAGAGACCTTTCTCAAACCTGCCCCATGAGAAGCCTCTGGACCATATTGAGCACTTTGAGGATTTTGTGACCAGTATCAAGGCTAATGGAGTGAGTGAGGACTTCATCTTCTGCAAGCTGTTCCCATACTCACTTGCAGGAGAGGCATCCCAGTGGTTGAAGCAGTTGCCAGCTGGATCTTTGACATCTTGGCAACAAGTCAAAGTGGCTTTCCTCAACCATTTCTATGATGATGCAATGTCAGATGAGCTGAGAGTCAAGATCTCTTCATTCAAGCAAGGACATGATGAAGCTTTCAAGGCAGCTTGGGTGAGATTCAAAGCTTATCAAAGGGACTGTCCAGTCCATGGTTTTTCAAGGGTACAACTGTTGAGTATCTTCTTTAGAGGGTGTGACTGGAAGTATCAGTTAGCTTTGGATGCTGCAAGTCATGGGAACTTCAAGAGAAGATTTCCAGAAGATGCTGAAGTTTTGATTGAGAATTTGGCTTCTAGCAATAGCACTAAAAGAGCTGATGCTGAAAGAAAGAGACTGCATGAAGAGTTTGATTCAAACCAGTTAGCTTCTGTTAATGCTAAGCTGGATTCAGTACATAATCTCCTTGTGGGTAAGAAGTCAGTCCAATTTGCTGCTGAAGTTGAGACATTTGAGCTAGAGCCAGAGAATACAGAGGAGAATGTCATCTATGTGTATGGAGCTGGATATCAGGGACAGAGATTTGGTAATCAGCAAGGCAACAGACCTTACAATGGTGACCAGAAGCAGCAACAGAACAATGGCTATACAAGGACCTATGGGAATTCATTTTATCAGTCTCCACCTCCTAAGACTTCTTCTGAGAGTAGAATGGAGACTATGCTTGAGCAGCTTTTGCAAGGACTGGAGAATTTGACAGTGACATTCAATGGAAAGATTGACAATGTCTACTCTGAGCTGAATGGGAAGATAGAAGCATTGAACATTCATGTCAAGAAGTTAGAGAATCAGGTTATTCAGACTGCTGGGTCTGTCAAAAGACAAGAGGGTTTTCTTCCTGGAAGAACTGACTCAAACCCCAAGCATGCTTGCAATGCCATATCAGTGAGAGATGAAGGTGATGGTGAATTTGCTTCTGCAGAAAACAGAGAGAAATCGACAAATCTCTCGGTTTCAGATGATGGTGTCGATCGATACCACCTGGGTGTCGGTCGACACTCCTCTCAGACGAACCCAGAAACTGCAAAATCTCAGGTTCCAGCTGCTGAAAGGGTCTACAAGCCTAAGGTTCCTTTTCCCAAGCCAAGAAAGTCTAAGCAGGAGATGGAGGAAGCTAGATGCAAGGCAATGATGGACAAGGTGATGATTGAGATGCCATTGATTGATGCAGTGAAGCTTTCACCACCACTAAAACGCTATGTAAAGAGAATGGTATCCAATGGTTTGAGCCCTGAAGAAGGAGCACTGCTTACTAAGGATGTCAGTGCAATTCTGTTAAACCAGCCTTCACAGAGGAAGAAGGAGAAGAAGCAGGAGGTGGTTGTCTCTAAGGAAGTGAGTGCAATCATTCAATGTAGGACTGCTAAGAAGTTACCAGATCCTGGAAGCTTTGTTCTTGATTGCTCTATCTCAGCAGGAAGGTTTTCTCACTCACTTTGTGACCTTGGCTCTAGCATCAACTTGATGCCACATTTTGTTGCTGTGAGACTTGGGATGACAGAATTCAAGCCAACTCAGATTTCTCTTATCTTGGCTGATCGCTCCCGAAGAACTCCTGAAGGTGTTTTAGAGGATATTCCAGTTAAGGTTGGCAACTTCATGATTCCCACTGACTTTGTGGTGCTGAAGTATGATCAAGAGCCTAAAGATCCTCTCATCTTAGGAAGATCTTTCTTGGCTACAGCTGGTGCCATCATTGATGTGCAGAAGGGACACATAGCACTGAATGTGGATGGTTTGAGTTTGAATTTTGAGATGGATAAGCTGAGGAGGGCTCCTACTATTGATGGACAGACTTTTTCTGTTGAAAAAGTTTCTGCAACACGAGCATCAGGCTCAGTGTCGATCGATGCCACCAAGAGGGTATCGATCGACACCCCTCCACGACCGCGACAAAGCTTGTCCAAAACTGATGCTCCAAGTCAGAAACCTGTTCCCAAACAGAAGAGTCATCAATCCACACTCCAGAGTCCTCAGGTAAGGCCAATGTATGTATCTTCTTCACCTAAACCTTCTCCTATCATCAACAAGAATTTCAAAGAGATAAAAACTGTTTTGCAGTTAACCAAGCCACGAGATTATCGTAGAGCGCTTGTTTCTTCTGTTGATGATTTTGCAGGGCTAAAAAGAGGCAACACAGTCAAGCTAATGACTGAAAACAAACGCTTAGTGGGAGGCAACCCACTGGTAGGGTTTTCTTTTTCTTTTGATTTTGATTTTGATTTATTTTATTTTTATTTTTGCTTTCCTCTTACTTGATAACACTGGGGACAGTGTTGTTTAAGTCTGGGGGAGGTTAGTTACTAACTATGTTTTCTATTTTTGAGTTTCAGTTGTGTCAGTCCAAACCATAAAGTTTGAGTCAAATTTTTCAAAATTTTTCTTTTTGTCTTTGGGAATTATGATCTTGATTAATGATTTCTCTTATTTGGCTAACACTCTAATGATTATTTGTTTATGCTTGATCTCAGAACTGAAGCTTAGAAAGACTATGAGCCTTATCAACAATCCTGAAAGCCCTTATTCAATGGATATCTGATTGATCTAACGTTGTCTCAACTTTTATCAGGATTTTAACCGGACTTAATCTCTTACTTTGGGGTTGGAAATCAGTGGACTAGACTTCTTCTTCGGGCCATACAAGACAGTGCAATTTTTCAAAGTATGTCTCCCCTCTCTCTTCCCTTCAGTGCTTTAAAAAAAAAAAAAAGAGAATAAAAGATGAGATGATTTTGATCAGTTTAGAGAGGTATGTAAATTACCAGTGACCTCATTATTCTACTCTTGAGTCAAATGATCACACAAAGCTTGGAAGTGAGGGGTAGGTAAATTACCGATGACCCCGGTATTCGCTTACACCTTTGATTAAGAAAAGAGAGAAAAGAAAAAAATTTGGAAGTGAGAAAAGGGAGAGGAAAGGAGATATAAGAAGAATGTCTTGGCCTGAAGAGAATCCATATGCCACTGATCAATACACCCAATGTAAGAATTCACCTTATTTGTGCCTTAATATTGACTAATGAGATGACAATGGAGATTTCAGAGATTCTAAAGGATTGGGGGATTTGAGTAAGGAATGTTGATGCTTATCATGGTTGAGTATAAGAAGTAAGTTCTTGAGTCAGGTAAATGAAGAGTGTGAATAAGAATCATCATGCAATTGAGTGAGTTCCCTGTTTTCAAACCTCTTTCACATGTCTAAGTTTATGTTTTGCTTGAGGGCAAGCAAAGGCTAAGTCTGGGGGAGTTGATATATCATGGTTTTTGTGGTTTTTAACCATGATATAACGAGTCTTTTAGTGTCTTTTGATGTGTTTCTAGGATGTTTTAGAGTCTTTGCAGGTTTTCTAGGATTTTAGCACGGATGGAGCAATTTGGATCGTGTTGGAGCATAAATCTCGGATCAAAACAAGGGCATCGATCGACACCAAGATCAAGAGCATCAATCGACACCCTCTTCAGCCGATGAAGAATCACAAAATTGGAAGTTTTACAATTCTACCCTAAAGTCTTCCAAAATTGCAACATAAGTCCATGACGTGTTTTAGGACATATATATAGTTTTTAGGTTTTTGCAAACCCTGAAGTTATTTTCTAGCAAGTTTTATTTTCTGCAACCCTGTGAGATTTGGAGAGCTTTGGAGAGAGAGAGATCAGATCTGCTTTGTAGAGAAGAATTCTTGAACTCCTTCTTACTCTTTATAATCTCAATTGCTTATTATTTAGAAAGATGTTTTGTTCTTCAATGATTATGTCTGAGTAGTTTATTTGTTAGGTTCAGGGTTTTTCACAGGAATTTTATGAATGATTAGATCTGTTTATTTATGATTCTTTATCTATCTAGATCTTCATCTTAGGTTGTTCTTCATATTAATCCTTGATTGGCCATCTAGAATTAATACCCTAGGAAAATAAATTGATATGAGAATATAATTGTTTTCCTGATAAAACCTTTTGATGAGCAAAATTATTTCTTGTAAAGAGATTTGATTTAATAATTTTGTGAACAATCTAAACCTGATTTAATTGCTGATTTTTAACCTAGAATTTTACAAAGAGATTTGGATTTTCTAGTTTTAAATTTAGATATTATTTGCAGTGAGAATTGATTTAATTTACAAAAGTGTTTAGATTTCTAGATCTGTTCTTAATTGATTGAATCCTATTTATTTCCTGATTTAATAATTTGTAATTTCCTGAGAAATTCCTTAGGCCTAGCTTTTTGATCCTCTGAATTTACACAGCTTTTATTTAATACTAGGTGCTTCCCCACGCAACGCGTGGTTTGTGGTGTAGTTGGCACTTTTTTTTTTTTTGGTCTTTTTCGTTTTCTCTTTTGTATTATTTCGTTTTAATTAGGCATATACGGGCTTTGCCGTCACTTTTATTTATACACTATATGTTTATACCATTTCGTTCAGATGTGTAGAATTGTGGCATTTACTTTTTATGGATTATGAAGATGTTGTTTCTTGCTTTTGAGGATCCAATTTTATCATTGACTGATATTGTTTCCAATATATTTATTGTATTATATATTTTCTAATTAACTGCTTATGTAAACCCTTCATACATTGATGTTGTAATAATAAGTTATTTTTTTAAAATATCTTCCGTGTAAGTGATTATGTTTGTATGCCCATGTTTTGGTCTAATATCAATAAGATCGTTTCTATTTTTCTTTAGTTGGCTTTGAAACCAATATTGAATTAAGCAAATAATGGGTCGAATTATGGTGTTAATAAGTAATATAAATTCTTATGTATATATTGTATATATGTGACTCTAACTAAAAAATTATGTAATATTTAAATACAATCTTGAACATATATATATATATATATTTATTTTTATTTGTGGGAGGAATGTATGAAATTATTGGATAGAAGTTATTTTTGAGTTAAATGACCTTTAATGTCTTTAAAGTGAGTTAAATATTAATAAATTTTTATATGTGTCTTGACTTTTTTTAAAAGGAATACCAAGTGTTTCCTTCCAAATTTGAAGTGATATAGTATTTTAGTTTTCTTATATGATTTTATGAACTTCAATGTAAAAGTTTTTCAAAGTAATAAGTACACTCACTGATTGAATTATAAAATTTGGAGAAATGTTTATTTCGTTTAATCATCTGCTCTTTTAAATAAATTAAATAAGTATGTTGTTATTCCTACAAATAGGACAACATATATTATAGTTTAACCATGGAGTTAAGCAATGGAAATGGAACTTGTGATTGCAAGACAAAATGCTTATATGTTACACATTGATCGTTTAAAAATGAATAGGAACATCTAATTCTCAAATAAAGTTGATTGTTTTGTTAAAACCAACATATGTGAATTTAAATTTAACTATGCAAATTTAAAAAATAAATATGAATAGATTAGAAAGGCAAGAAATATAAAAGAAATATTTTTTTATATAAATAAAATAAAAATTGAAAACAATGTTAAATATATATAATACTTTCTACATTAAAATATAGAATCAAACTCTTACAAGTTACAACACATATGAGATATAACAACATTTGATATTGGTAGGAGAGGAAGAGAGATTGTTTACTATAAGATGGTAATCCAAATTAGATAATGGAGATGAATCTTTAAAAATAGAACAATGTAATATCTATATATATATAATACTTGCTAAATTAAAATATAGAATCAAACTCTTACAACACATATGAGATATAACAACATTTGATATTGGTGGGA
>NC_025704.1:22601990-22620398 GCF_000633955.1 Camelina sativa | reverse complement strand
ACAAAACAAAACAAAACAAAACAAAAAAGAGATTTGAGAGTAGTGGAAGAAGATGAGAGAATGAAAGAGTGATAGGCTAAGAGAATAAGATAATGAGTATTTATAGAAAGAGAAATGATGAAAATTTACATTTAGAAAAATGAGAGTTACAATTTTAATTTATTTTTTTTGTTTTAATACAATTGATTAATACAACTTAGTGGAGAAATAAAGTTAATGCATAATTTATAGGGAGAAGCTATAAAGATTTCAGTTTTATATTATGTGAGTTAAATGTGAAAATTAATTGTTTTAAATTTGTGTTTTAATATAATTTTCTTTTTTGTTAAAATTGCATTGTCAAGTGGACCAATAAGGAGAGACTGAAACTCTACTTTTATATATATGATTTTTACATTGTTTATTTTAATTCAAATTTATCTGTTTAGCATAATTATAAAACTCTATAATTTATTGTGTAGTCTTGAGTCCTTGTGGAATTCGACCCCTAAGTACTGCATTGATCTCTTAATTTGAGAGAGTAGCTCTAGGGTAAATTTGAGCATATCAGCGACAATACATGCCTTGTGTACGTAACGTTGTTGATCGATATATTTACTAAGTTACCCATTTCATACAAAATAATGTTTTTTGGCCATAAAAGATCTCTCCATATAGGAAAGTGACATTGCTTTTTTCGCTCCTAACCAAGGGATCCTTATATATGAAGCAAGATGGAGGAAGCTTTTGTGTAATGTGTCTTGTTAAATGAGGAAATTGAGAAAAAATCATTAATAAAGGGCAAATCCCAGATAATTTTAGATTAAATCTGATGGATTTTGAAACAAAGGAAATAAATGAGCCAGTACCCATAAGCATTTTTGTTGAGCCAAGACCTACTTTCTCGGAGAGGTTGTAATGGGATATCATATATCATATCCCATTAGGTTGGTCTGAGGGAAGTGGCGGATAGATGGAGACACTTCAGGTTTGGTTTGAGTAAATTGAGTACAAGTTTTATATACCATTCGAGTTATAAAAAAATTGGTTCAAAATTGAGATTTAAACTATTGAATTTTGGTTTGGTTTGTGCCCACACAGTCACACTTATTCTCTTTTAAATACTGTAAACAACATGACACATGCGTTAAACATCTTATGGCGTATCTTTATAGTTTACATTTTAATCGCTTTTGCATTTAAATTAATCCCTTTTTAGAGATCTCGTTTTGGATTCCATATCATAGATATATATAAACATTTTATATATGGCAACTTGAAAGCAACTCATTGCACATGGTTTGTGATCTATATAACACGGCAACTCTGTTGATGGGCATACATGCCTCTTCAATTTGTTGGATCATTTGATCCGAATAAATAATAAGATGGGATTCAACGTCATCCAACAATTTCAACACAAAGAAATAGATGAATCATGTTACAACTTGTCCGATCCCAATTATATATATATATATATATATCTTTGGATCTAGCATTTGTATATATATGTGGAACATATTAAAAATTCAGAGGTATCTGAGGATTGAAGCATTATCATTATCAAACAAATAATTTAGCTAGGANTTTTTTTTTTTTTTTTTTTTTGAACAAAGGATTACTATTATACGTAAGTATTATTTTAAGTATATATTGCAAGTAGACTTTATGATAAACGATAGTACTCCTACAACATAACCACACAATCCCTGTGACGTTTTCCTTGTTTATTTTGTTAATTAGATAATTGATCTTGAGATGTTGTTCAAAAAAAAAAAAAAAAAAGATAATTGATCTTGAGGTGGAAAAAAAGATTAACATGTTTTTCTTTATTCCCTTTTTGTCTCTCTGGTGATCTATCCTCTTACTTGCGACTTTTGTTAATTAGTTTTTTGGAAGATGTACAGTACACTTATTGAAGACTGAATTGCGTATGGTTCTACAAGTTGGAACTAATCAATTACGTAACCACGTTAATGTTGGGTATGGACGTCAAAAGAACGTGCTCTACTCTATTTTGTATCGTCGTAATACAAACTTCTCAAACCTTTTCCCGCGAATAAATCTACGTTTCCTCAAATTATAATCAAGTGCTTAAAAGAACGATTTGATTCATCTAAGAAAGTGATTTGATATTATGAAATGGTTTTCAATATATCTTTAAGCTTTTAAACATCTAAATGGAAGTCTTATAGAATTGAAGATATAGCTTCAAAAGAGAATAGGACAGGTTTTGTGAACGAGTCCACCAAAATTTTTGGGTAAATGATAAAAATTGTATGTCGTGGAGCAAACCAGTACATCAATGTGTTTCTCGCCAGAGTTGAGAAGTGAAACGAGAACCTGAGCATCCGAAAACACACGGAGGTTCGAGTTCGAGCTACATCTGTTTCAAGTTTAGAAGAGTGTTGTTTTCAAAGTAATTATGTCTCACCTGCCAAGATAGAGGGAACAAAGTCAGCTCTACCATTCAATACAAGTATTCATTATAATCGAAGAGAGTCCAGCCTAGACTACACCTTAGGCATTTTAGGTGTCATAGGTTGTTATTCTAAGATAAAGAACTTGAAAATATAAGAACACTTTTTCTTATTAAATTTAGAAAACTCTCTCGAAAACTAAATCTCTCTCAAGTCTATGGAACAACTCTCTATAGACTCTTGTTTATATATAGGTTTAAGCTTCTCCTAAACCTAATAGGATTACAATATTATTTAGAAACTTTTCATTTTCCTATTCTATCTCTCTAGGCAACTCCTAGGAGATAGTTTTCACTTCAAGTAAATGGAATTATCCAACAGTTATTAATTGTGTCTCACTTTTTGTCTCTTTTGTATCCATATTAAGTTATAACTCCATGGAGTCTAATGAAGAAGGAAGATTAAGAGTGGAGGACACAAGTGATATGAAGACCCAAAGAGTTTAGTTACATTAGGTGCCCATATCAATCATAGGCCATCTAAATCTATTGTAAACTAAAAACACAAGATAATTCACATCAGTCGTTGCTTATCTTGTGTAATACTTTATTGTGGTAGTATAAGTTATCCTTGTTTTGGTCTTTGAGCCTGTATTAATTCACTTGTTTGTTTGTGTTTAATATGCTTTCAATTGTTCAGATTTTGTGTAAATAACCTTTCATATCTTATTTTTCATAATACAGCTTAATGTGCATTTTGCCTTTTTGTGTGTATTCAGTCGTTACATAATACACAACATAACAATATACTTGCGGACTTGTGGTTGTGACTGGGCAAAAACATCTTGGCCACGTCAAGTTTTCGGCAGTGGCGAAGCTTTTGGCACCGAAGTTGGGATAAATGGAAAAACCATTACATTCTTTAAGCTATATACTGTACTACTATTGTTTTTTTAGTTCTTTGCGACTTTTAAGTATTTTTTTTTGTCAATCCGATCATTAAAGTCACAAAAACTTTTTTGACCAAAAAAAAAAAAAAAAGAAGTTCACAAAATCTTTCAAAGGAGGAATTACATTACATCCAAACGAAAATAAAATATAAAAAGAAGGCAACAAATGCCAAGATATCTAGCAAATGAAGATTAACTAGGGATATATTGAAGAAAACTCTATAAAATAAAATAAAAAAGAGAACCCAAATTTTTTTTAAGAAAAGTCTCGAGAACTTCTTGAATGACTGCATGTATGCATGCAGTGTAATCCGAAAGGGTGAAAACTCTGCCACAAATTCAAACAAAAAAAAAAAATTTATTCGAGAGGGAGATTCTCACAGTACCGTTGACGTTTTGTCATTTTATCCATTCATTAGAGAAGAGTTTTGTAAGAGAATCTCAAAGTGCATGCCTACGAGAGGACACTCAGCCCTAAGTATACCCAAAGAATTCAAGAAAAAAAACATATGTTCTGTATATTTGGAGAATTTTGAGGATAGAAATAAAACAAAATTAAAACATTAGTTTAAGGTTGGACGACATAAATAATCGAGGAAAATCAATATAGAGTTGGTGTGAAAAAGGTGAATGTACCATTTCATATGCACCAATAACCAAGTATGGTAGAGGTGTTGATGAGCCCAATAGCTATAGAAGAAAAAACAGATTCTAATACTCCATGTTCCTTACTATTCACATGGAGAAGTAAGTACTGGATTACTTTGATCAATAGGATTGCATGTATAGGACGGAAAAGTTGAATTGTGTGTTTCAAAGATGTCATCAAGTTGAGATAGTTTCTATTTCTACTTGGGAAACAAATATATGCAATGGTAGTGCTTCTAATAGGATCTAATCACATCTTAGAAAGAATGAAAAAGAGTAAAAGACGATAAATATTAGAAACATGTAATTTGGCTTCAAGTAAGGAGCTAATTAATAAATCATTTTCGGAGGCATGGCAAAATTATTTAAAGGATAAATAGTGCCTTGACTGCCATTGTCTGTAAGTCTCACTATAATGCCTTTGCCTATGACCTAAAAATCAGCCGGGAGGTCACAAATATTGTTTTTTTTTTAATAGGGGGTCACAAATATTGTTGATCGACCAGTGCGTCATACGAACTCAGTAAGAAGGATATAGGAAGAGAATGGTTAAGACGAATCAGAAGTTACTCGAGAGAAATATGGATTTTAAAAAAAGACATGTGGGATTGACCAAACTAGCTGTATCGAGAGAAACATTGATTCAGTCTAATATGATCGTCTATCTTCTCCCATCGGATATATGACTGAAAGTTGTGTGACAAAGTTATCTACTTGCTTGTCTGCTTATCCGATATATGGCCGAGAGTCTTCTGACAAAGCTACATGCCAAGTTGGTAGAAGCCCGATAGGATAAACGTCATTAGAAGTGAATCAGATTGATAAGGTTCTAACGCATGGATGTTTCAGAAATGAGCGTTATGTTTTGTGATCTTTCTATATGTTGCCTCATCAATCATTTTAATTAGTTTTGTGATAGAATTCCACAAACATTCGACAATTCTTCAGGATAACTTTATGGAAGGAATAAAAAAAACATATGTGATTTTTGTTTTAATTACTTAGGGGGATAGTGCAATTTTGAGAAGTAAAAAAGAAAACTCAACTTTCATATTATCTTTAAGATGGATCTCACCAACAGAAATCTTAAAATACGAATTGTAAGTAAACAGTTTTGTTAAGCAATTAATTTAACTCAAAATGAGAAAGTCCCACTATGTGTCTTCTCCACGCAAAAGAAAGTTTCATTTTCTTCGTTTCTTTTTTCATTAATACAGTTTCTTATTCTAATGTGAATGATAAACTACAATGGGTGTTGCTACTTTTTATGTACTTATGTATGTATAATAAAATTTTAGTGGCCCCAGAGGAATCTCTTACAACATAAACGATGACATGAGCTAATCAAAATATTATAATGATATAATATGTTAAATATAAAAGGCTATTAGACAAACTATTTTTTAGTATCTCAATTCCTCTTTCTAATATACTAAATAAGGTCCGCGTAAAAATTAGAAAAAATTATTAAGAATAATTAAGTAATAATATAATTATTTTTAGATTTTATCTTGTAATATTTCAATATTGAATATGAACCTCTCATATTTCATTTTAATATTCTCTCATTTCTATTATATAAGAGTTTTAAAGTATTTTTTGCTCTATTTTATAATATTTTCTCAAATTTCTATGTACAATTTGTATTAATATAAGAATTTATGACTATTTGAACTATGCAGTATATTTTCCTATTGGTTGAAGTTTTATAAATTACATGATACTTATTGTTTATTAATTTTTGTGATTTTACCCAAAAACTCTTATAGCACAGAGAGTATCATTTAAATATCTATACCATCATAATAAATAATATTTTAAGTTTAATTACACACTTCATTTTAATGCATAGAAGTAAATATTTTATATCAAACACAATTAATACATAATATCAAATCTATATCTTATAAGATTTGAAAATACAAATAAAAATTAACAAAATATAATTCGCAAAAAAACTGAATCAACATTATTTAAGATATCCTCTATATAATATTACGGAAGTACACTACTTTTTTTTGATAGACTATATAATAGTTATAGGTTATAAAGTTATATTATTATTTGATTCATTAGTTGGTTACAAAATAGGTTATATGGATTGTAACCATTAGTTATACGGTTATACTTATACCTAGATTTAGGATATTCTTAAAAAAGATATTCCAAAAAATAAAATAAAATCTCCAAAGAGAATATTTACATAAGGTAAAAAAATCTCATAAATTAATCACTCTTAAGCGTGACTTCTGATTATGCAACCAAAATAAAATTTTACCTAACACCTATCCAAACTTTAAGTATAAACCATTGACATCTCTATTCACCGGAATACACCATACTGATACAAAAAAAAAATAATAACATTATTTGTATAGTATGGATTTACGGGTAAAAGTAAAATATATTAATAAAATTAAAACATTTATAATTTAGGTATATTATTTGTATAGTCTGAATTTACGGGTTCACTTGATTATTGATAATCGAGATATACAGGTTCCCTTGATTATTTTAGGTGTATTATTAATAATAATAGGAAATCTTGAACACAAACCATAATATCTACAGAAAAATTACCTTAATCATTCACACTATTATTAACCTATTAATTTGGAAGAATAATACCACTTTAAGGAATAAAATATATAAACAAATTTAACAATATAAACAAACCTTTTACAAAATTTTCTAAATTAACAAGTCTAAACAATATATGAGTTTAAATGTAATGAATTATATGATAAATTGAGTTGTGATCTTTATAACGGACGACGGGTTAAATGTAAAATGTTAAGATTATATGAATAAAATTGTTTAAAAATTAATATAAATCTAAAAAAATATTTTAATATACAAAATACATACATAATTTTTGTATAAAATAAAATTTAACCCGTGCAATACTTATCTAGTATTTGTTATGTTGCTATCTCATAAGTACTAATTTTATCTCATGTCATAATAATTTTTAAATGAGTGAATTTATAAAATAAAAGCATATATAAAGATATAGAGACATTCTCATCAAATAGCTGAAGATTCATTCCTATAAATTATAATTTATTTCAAATGATCTTAACATTATTAATATTCTTAACATTATTTAAGATATATTTGTTATGTTGCTATCTCATAAGTACTAATTTTACCTCATGTCATAATAATTTTTAAAAATGAGTGAAATTTATAAAATAGAAACATATATAAAGATATAGAAATATTCTCATCAAATAACTGAAGATTCATTCCTACAAATTATAATTTATTTCAAATTATCTTATGTTTTAACATATGCATTACAAAAATACATGTGGTGAAATTATAAAATCAAACAATAAAAAATTACTAATATTCTTAAATGAATTTGTTTAAAATTATACATATTAATATTTGAAAATTTTTTAATCTAAAATAAATTTCATCAACATTCAGTTTAGTAATCACATTTAACTATCTGTTTCATCGTAAAACCATAATTCACTTCTTCATGGATTAGAGTTAAAATTTTAATAACAAAAATAATATGAGCATGATATGAGATAATATGAATATTGGTTAGCATTTCAAATTTACCAATAATATTAATCAGTAAAAAACTCAGTTAACATCCAGAAAATTTTTGGAAATCCAAAATATCCTAAATATTATTCTTTTATATGTCATAATCTCATTTTTTCTATTTTTTTTCAGGTTTCTCATATTACTACATGCATTAAAATCTTTAAAATAAAACATGTAAAACTATACTAATACACATCATGTATTGAAATTTTTTTTTTTTTAAGTTCATTTTCTTTCAAGGTTTTGTGTACTTACTTACAATAAAAAATTATATCGCAATAATAAATACAATTTATATCCAACTAAAATTATGTTAAATAACTTATGTTATTATTTTTAACTTTGTTATTCATTATTTATTGTTTAATATACATGCTTAATAAATTAAGTTTTTGCTTACACATGTCAAATATTATTGAGAATACATGTATAGTATAATTAACATACAACGGAAAAATATTGATTTTGTTAGTTTTCTTTTTTAATTAGAGAAATATTTTTTTTAAATATAAACATGTAACAATCCTGTAAATATAATTAGCTGTCCTACTATGTTTATTTAAAAAAATGAAATTTTTTGACATGTGTCAACATCTAATCAATATATTTGACACATGTCACGATCTTGTTAATGAATAATTTTGACATCAAACTTTATATAATAAGATTTTAACAACCACTAATAAACTACACTTATAAGCCGCATGATCGGCCATGATTTCAGAGACGTGGCGTTTCTCACTGACTGCTCGGATTTGGTGAAGATGGTGTCTTCCCCGTCAGACTGGCCGGCTTTCTCTGCCTATCTCGATGACATCAGGGTGGATATGGAGGAATTCTCACGTTTTTCGTTGTCCTTGATCTCCAGAAATGCAAACGTCCTTGCGGATAGATTAGCACGACAAGTTCGTACTCAACCGCAGACAATCACTTATGTTAACTCTTCTTCTCCATATTGGCTTGTTTGAGCCAATCTTTTGTTGTTATAAAAAAAAAGCCGCATGTAAATCCACCCCGTTCAAAATGTTCAACTGTGAATTACATGTATTACGTTTGTGATTTTTTTAAATAGTTTAGAGTAACTTTTTTAATCAATCATTAATTTCTTGTCTAAATTTTATTTAATTAATAATTAAATTTTTGCGACACCCCGGTTTCGGAGACTTGCAGAGAGGTTTAAAAAAATTGATTTGGCCACCTATGTCACCAAAATGCACTTATTTTTTCAGTCAAATGTCTTGAGAGAACTCCAGAGTTAAGCGTGCTTGAGTTGGAGTAGTCTAAGGATGGGTGACCTTCTGGGAAGTGACTGTCGGAACTATGCGAGTGAGGACAAAACACAGGGAAAGATCATGTGGTGATTTGTAAGGATGGTAATAAGTCTTTAAAACCTCCCGGACGTAGCAAACCGGCCGTCGGATATTGATGGGCTCACGGGCCTAGTGAGAGGATGTGAGGCCCATTAAGGAAGGTGGGCCCATGGACTGGGATTGGACATGGGCCCACTAAGAGGTGGCGGTCGGGGCGTTACAAGTGGTATCAGAGCCGAACCCAGACGCGTGTGGAGTCGAGTGGTCTCACACCATCGGGAGTGACGGTCTTGGTGTGCAACGAGGACGTTGCGATCTGTTAGTGGGGGTGAATTGTGACACCCCGGTTTCAGAGACTTGTAGAGAGGTTTAAAAGAATTGATTTGGCCACCTATGTCACCAAAGTGCACATATCTTTTCGGTCATGGGTCCTGAGAGAACTCCAGAGTTAAGCGTGCTTGAGCTGGAGTAGTCTAAGGATGGGTGAACTTCCGGTAAGTGACTGTTGGAACTGTGCGAGTGAGGACAAAACACAGGGAAAGATCATATGGTAATTTGTAGGGACAGTAACAAGTCTTTAAAACCTCCCGAACGTAGCAAACCGGCCGTCGGATATTGATGGGCTCACGGGCCTAGTGAGAGGACGTGAGGCCCATTAAGGAAGGTGGGCCCATGGACTGGGATTGGACATGGGCCCACTAAGAGGTGGTGGTCGGGGTGAGTTGTGACACCCCGGTTTCAGAGACTTGCGGAGAAGTTTAAAATAATTGATTTGGCCACCTATATCACCAAAGTGCACTTATCTTTTCGGTCTAGGATCGTGAGAGAACTCCAGAGTTAAGCGTGTTTGAGCTGGAGTAGTCTCAGGATGGGTGACCTTTCGGGAAGTGACTGTCGGAACTGTGTGAGTGAGGACAAAACACAAGGAGCACGTGAGGCCCATTAAGAAAAGTGGACCCATGGACTGGGATTGGACATGGAACCCACTGAGAGATGATGGTCGGGATGTTACAATTTTCTACGATATTAAAAACGAGATTGGATAAAAAAATGTTGAACTCAGACAAAAATTTGTAACCCGAATCAAAATTTTCATACCTAAACATATACTGAATTATAAAATAATTTAAAGGAAATCAAATCTTTTGTACTACATAATCCAAACTATATAAAACTGAATCAAAATTATCAAAATTCATTAAAGAACTAGTATTTTAATTAAATATATTAAAATTTACAATTGTAATTAAATATATATATAAATATATAATATATTTCTTTAAATATAACTTAAAACCCAAAATTCCATCCCAAATGAGACTTAGTTTTAAAAACCAAAAAATCGTCAAAAAATAAAAACGTAAAAAATGTGAACCAAAATAATATTCTGATTTGAATAGACATTTTTCTAAAATCCTAAAAGCACAAAATTGGAATAGTAAAAACCCTTATTTAAAAAATTGCTAGGCGCTAGTCGAACGCTAAGAGTAGGCCTAGCGTCTATTAAGGAAATCAGAGATTAGACAAGAATTAATCGACTTACAGTTTTAAGCTATTTTATTAAATTAATAATAAATAATATATATGGTATTAATTATATATTTATATGTATAGTTTGGTTCATGTTAGTGAAAAGGTACTATATAAAATACAAAACTATAAACATTATTTTAAAAATTGTAGTAAACACATGAGAAGATATTTTTTAAACAAAAATTATGATTTTCATTAAAATTTTGAATATAAGTTATTGTAAAACATCACGAATTCTAAATCGACAAAAAAATATTTTATACATATAATCTAAACTAATCTGATTAAGCAAAGAGTAATCAAATTAACAGAAAATAATCTGATTAAGAAATTAGTCCTTAATCGTAAGATAGACCTAGCGACTACACAGAGAATAATAAGCGCTAGGTGAGTAAGTTTTTGAACAGAGACTAGAAGTCTATAACCAATATGAACCGATTCATCCACAATTAAAATGTTGATGATAGAATAAACATTTTTGTGTTGGAGTGTTTTATTTTCTCAAGGAATCATATAATAATATAGACGACATTGTGAACTAATTCTCCCTTAATCTAATTCTTCTTAAAATATAAAATTCACATTTTTGTTTTGGTAACAGTAATATAAAATCCACAAATATAAAAAAAGAATCTTCTTGTTTGGAAAACTTGTTTTTTTACAAATCCTATCCTTCACGTGCTCTTGTTTGCGTCCCCTATTTGCTTGGGATTTTGATATGTTTCTAATTCATCTTCACCCCAGCCCAATCAATCACACCTCATCCACTTGTCACTTCTGAGCTGTCCCTTCCCACATTGTCTTAACCAATAATAGTGGGATCTTCACAAATTTTACATTTTCGTTTTTACCCCACTACTTCTAACTAATTTAGTGTACCCCCTCAAATCTTCTAATTAGGCTCCACTAACCCCATTAAAAACAAAAATTATTAGTTTTTTTAACATTTTGAAAAGTGGAATGAACTCTTCACAAATTTTACATTCCCATTTTCATCCTACATTTTTTCTTTTGTTCAATTCATCATCCTATTTATTCACTTTGCATCCGCTAATAAAACAAACTTTTAAAAAATAAAATAAAATAAAGAACGTATAACTCAATAATAATGATGCTTATTTCAGAAAACGCTAGGTAAAAGAATCCAATATTATTTAAAAATAAATCTTATGATATTTATTTTATAAAAAGTTTTATTTATAAATATTTCCAAATAACTAAATTTTAATATATAGGATTACTTATAAAAAGAAATCCAAAAGTGGAAAAGGTAATAGATAATTACTAATGACTCTTATTCATTCTCACCCCCATCAACAATTCTTCACAACTTTTTTTTTTCATTTTCAACCTACAACTTCTCTTTTATTTGTTTAATCGCCGAATTTCTTGAAATTGGCTCCACTAGCCCCAAAATACTTTTCTTAAAACTTTGAAAAGTGGACCCAAAATTAATTAATAATTAATTATGACGCTAATTGAGTTTCTCCTTTAAATATACACAAATCTCTCTTTATCTCGATCAAACAAATTGTCTAAAAACATTTCATCTTCATCTTCTTCTTCTCCAAAAAATGGGATTCGTAAAGTTATCTCCGATGATCCTTCTCTTAGCCATGATCGGCGTTTCATATGCCATGGACATGTCTATCATCTCATACGACGAGAAACACCACATCACCACCACTACAACCGTGACCAGCCGTAGCGACGCGGAGGTTGAGAGAATCTACGACGCGTGGTTGGTGGAACATGGGAAGAAGAAGATGAACCAGAAGAACGTTCTTGGTGCAGAGAAGGATCAACGGTTCGAGATCTTTAAAGACAACCTCCGTTTCATCGATGAACATAATACCAAAAACCTCAGTTATAAACTTGGTTTAAACCGGTTCGCTGATTTGACCAACCAAGAGTACCGATCTATGTACCTTGGTGCTAAACCGAGCAAGAGGGTTTTGAAAACCAGTGATCGGTATGCGGCGCGTGTTGGTGACTCCCTTCCTGATTCCGTTGACTGGAGAAAAGAAGGTGCCGTCGCCGATGTTAAAGATCAAGGAAGCTGCGGTAAGATCTCTTTCTTTTTTTTTTGGTTTAGTTTTAGTTTTGATTTTTGGATTAAAAAAAAAAAAGAAAAAGAATCTGGAAAAAATCCCACAAATTCCTGAACTTTTTAACGGACGAATCTTTTATTTTTTTTTAAGAATTGAAATGTGTTTATGTGAAAAGTATCGAAAAATTTGGATTGTTTCATAATCTATTTTTTTAAAAAAATTGATAAATATTTCGGACGTATCTTGAAACTTATCCGGGGAATGATGAGTTTGGTCTTAAGTGTTGACTTTTAGGTGTACGTTTCGCTAAACCAAGATTTTGAAATATATGATGAATAATTATGGTCAAATCTGAGAAAAATTACTAGTAAAGTTTTTGATGATACGTTTGTGTTTAACGTTTTTAATGATGGTCATTGAACTTTATGGACCCATACGAGATTTGCTTTTTTCAAGAAATTAAAAAGACTGGTGGGGACGAATATTTGGTTGGTTGGTATGTTTTAGTGTTTGATTGTGACAATTCGATTGATTGTAACTAATCTTCTCTTGTTTATTAGGGAGTTGTTGGGCGTTCTCAACTATTGGAGCCGTGGAAGGAATAAACAAGATTGTGACAGGAGATTTAATCTCTTTGTCTGAACAAGAACTGGTTGATTGTGACACATCGTATAACCAAGGTTGTAATGGAGGTTTGATGGACTATGCGTTTGAGTTTATCATAAAAAATGGTGGTATTGATACCGAACAGGATTATCCATACAAGGCTTCTGATGGTCGTTGTGATCAGAACAGGGTTAGTCTAGTTTTGGTTTGTGCATTTTTGAAACCTCAAAACATTAGGCTTTGAAATTGAAATTTTCTCGGTTTCTTTTTTTGTTAATGTTTGCAGAAAAATGCCAAGGTTGTCACAATTGATTCTTACGAGGATGTGCCCGAGAACAGCGAGGCGTCTTTAAAGAAAGCATTGGCTCACCAGCCTATTAGTGTCGCCATTGAAGCTGGTGGTCGCGCTTTCCAGCTCTACTCTTCGGTATGAAATAATAACTCAATTATTTATGCTAAACAACAGTATCTTGATTTTGAAGATGTTAAAATGTTGGTTGTTGGCTATTTTGTCTTCAGGGTGTATTTGATGGAATATGTGGGACAGAGCTAGACCACGGAGTTGTGGCTGTGGGTTACGGAACTGAGAACGGAAAGGACTACTGGATTGTGAGAAACTCATGGGGAAACAGATGGGGAGAGAGCGGATACATAAAGATGGCACGTAACATCGCAGAGCCAACTGGAAAGTGTGGTATCGCCATCGAGGCTTCGTATCCAATCAAGAAAGGTCAGAACCCGCCAAACCCTGGCCCGTCGCCACCATCTCCCATTAAGCCACCTACCCAATGTGACAAATATTTCTCTTGCCCTGAGAGCAACACTTGTTGTTGTCTCTTCAAGTACCGTAAGTACTGCTTCGGTTGGGAATGTTGCCCGGAAGAAGCTGCTACTTGTTGCGATGATAACTCTAGCTGCTGTCCTCATGACTACCCGGTTTGTGACACTAACCGTGGAGTCTGTTTGAAGGTTAGTTTCTTCATACATACCACTTTTGGTATCAAGGGCATTGACTTGTGATGGAAATGTTTTAACTGATTTTGAAATGTTTGTGGTTTTGGCAGAGCAAGAACAGTTCGTTGAGCGTGAAGGCTCTCAAGCGTACACACGCAATACCGTTCTGGGCGAAGAGCAGAAAGCACATTGCTTAAGAGAAAGCTTTGAAACATTGAGGATTCATCAAAAGCATGCTATGTTGTTGTTCAAATTTTTAAAATTGCTGATTCTGCTGCTGAGGTTTTCTGTACATATAAAACCTCTCCCTAAGTTTCATTCAGTTTCATCATTGTTAAAGTAACAAAACTCAAAAACATATATGGGTTCGGTTATTGAATCTCTTTCAACTTTGCTATTTATCGATCTATTATGGATAAAAGTTCACTTTCCGCTATATTTGGATTGAAATGTTTAAACATTTCTTTCGAGGATTGATGACCAATCCAGTCACTAAAATGTCACTTTCACTCACAAATTACCAACTAGGCAAATCTATTTAAACATTAATGACCAATGCTCGAAAGAAATGTTTTTGGTCTTGGAGTGGACGATATAGTGAATGATGAGTCACTAAATGATGTGTTTAGTGGCTTTTCCTGGTCGTGAATCAAGAAATGCCGGTGGTCTATGATTGGGACTTTCAGAGAATAGACAGATCAATGTTGGCAACTTGGCTCAGTACTTCTCTCTCTCTCTCTCGATTGATTCAGACACTCCCCCGGATGATATTGTAGAACTCTGAAAGCAGCAAAGTTGGCTCAGTCTAAATGCGTCTCAGGGAGGATACAGTTCATCAAGAGAAACAAGGTCCCTAGCCGAGAATGCCTTGTTCCATCCACCCATCATGTCTCTCAGCTACTTCTCTAGTGAACACTGTTTTGCAGTGTACTCGCCGTTTTTCGTTCTCACGGCAAGACCACGTTTGACCTTGCAGCACTACAAGAATGGAAAAGATTCAAGCAATGCCTAAAACCCTTTAGAATACTACAGTTTCTCTCTAACTTTGAAGCTTTTGGTTGCTTGAATACAAAATTATGATAACAATAATATTACTATTACATCAAGGGAAAAAAAACACATGTAATGGAGTTCTCAAACTATTCCAAAAGCTTGAATTTAATCTTTACATCTACACTTTGAATCTCTTTCTGTCTTGCTAGCCAGCTTGAACGCGTCAATAAAGAGACCATAAGTGAAACCCATCTTGAAATTATTAAGTAGAGCAATCGGAAACGTCACCGTGGTACGACTATAGTAGAATCTTGTCACATACTCAGTCAAAAGAACACACAAAACCGCAGCGATAACATCGTTCACACCCAAAGCACCAAACGACAGAGAGATAGTCTGCGCGACATAGAACCCACCTAACAACGAGATTCCTCCGAAAAGCGTTCTCCTTGATGGCTTCTTGAAGTAATTCCTAGAGATTTCAGGAACCGATCTTATAATGTCGATCAATCTTCTTGGAGTTGGACCCCCTTCAGTCTCTTGCAAAGCTCTAACGCTTCTTGCAATTTTCCTCTTACATTTAGATGGCGACAACACAGACGTTCCAAAACTCTGCCACTGATGATGATGATGATTAAGGACTAAACTGTTCAAGTTGGTGGAGATGAAACTCAAAGAATGTGCCATCCTGAAAACAATCAATTAATATCCAAGAAACCTTTTACATTTGAATGCAACAGGACAGTTCAACAATTTGAACACTTTTTCATTTGCCATTATAACAAAGCCAAGAAGCTTGTTTCGTTTCTTGCACAAATTTGTGTAACTCAAATCTGAAACTACTTTAAAACAAAAAAAAAATTGAATAATGCTTCTTCAAGAAACAAGATCTTGAAAAATAAAATTTAAGAAATTTCACACAAGAACAAATGTAATAACAATGAAATTGACTTAGAGATCGTAATCACAGTGAAAAATATTGCGCAAAACAGTGGGATTGCAATGAAATTAGGGTCACATTTCCAAAAACATAAGTCTCTAAATATCTAGGTGAAGTATGAAATCATACACAGGACTTGGGGAAAAGGAATTACCAACACGAGGAAGATCGAAGAAGTTTGCTTGACAGGGATTAATGGAGGGAGAAGAAGAACCAACAAGGGCTTCAAGCATTAGATTTGTTTTTCAAAGTCTGGATTTTTAATTAACAAGGGGAAGAAGATGAGAAGAAGAGAAAGAAGAAGCCACTTGAATTGGGCCCTTTAATATAACTTCTCTAAAAGGCTTTTCACTAAAAACTGCGTTCGAATAGATTAATCCGAACTTTCACTAATTCGAAATTTTGGTTTAGTTTGGGATAATTTAGATTTTTTTTTTTTAAAGTTAATATTTAAGAAAATTGATCAGATCTTTTTTTTTTGTCATCTGAATTATATTATTGAACTTGTTTTGGAACCCAGGAGGAATACAAACGCCCAAACGAGGGAAGCTAAAGCCAGCGGACGACAGATATGTCCCTGGAGTCTTAAACCCTATGGAAGGAAAACTAAAAGCACCAATACAACACAGAAAATTTCAAACCCATAACGAAGGAGGACAAACCCTTACAAAAAAGACAAAGACCAAAGGCTAAAATCCTAGGAGATACACTAGACTTAAGAAAGCAAAAAACTTTTCTCCAGAAGCTCCTGCGAAAGAGATTTACCAAGGGTGCCCTCGGCCAACCCGAAGATAACATCTACTACCTCCTATCAAGATGAGAGCTGATCTCTCGACACTAAGAACTTCAGAACCCAGCAAGCAAAATCACTAAGAGAACCTCAAACATGCTTCCGGGTGCAACGACGACGTCTGATGCGCCTTTTTACGTCTAGCTAGAAGCCTTCAAAAGGCAAACCAATCTACACAGATCTGGAAAGCAAGTACAAGGAGCGAAGCTAAGCCCTTGAATACCATCAAACTCTAGAGCAAGAAAGACGATAGCTCAAGCCTGCTAACAACCACAACGAGCAACACCAAGGAGAAGAGAACCTGCAGACTTAGAGACCTAACACATCTTAACACAAAACAAAGCCTCTGCTTAGGAAGAGAGTGAACCAAAAAGGAACCGCTGACTGAAACGATGAGACAAGGAATGAGAGGAAAGGCAATGGCTGGACGAGATCCTACAACCACTCCACACGGCGCTTAGAGGCAATGAAAAGTACAAGAGCGGCTAAGAGATCTGTTACAGGAACAAGCAAACCACAATGTCATTATTCTTCGAGCCAACCGTTGATCTTTGAGATCCGGGACCAACGCCTTTGCTGTAATCAGAAACCTTCATAGATCTAGCCGCTCTAACCGTTTCTTCAACACACCCCAGATCATCAATCGACACAGACCAAAAAATTCCCCAAACGAAGGTTGAAAAAATCTGCAAACAAGACTAAAACAACTAATCACACAGAGATAACACCACCAAGATAAAACCACCATTCACAGCAAAGGATTCAGGAGACAAGGCTGGCTAGAGAACATCCAACCACGAGCAAGCTCTGCCATCATACTTCTTCTTCCAGTTCCGATCCGGTTCAGATCCGGTGAGAAATTACTCCAGACAAAGCCGCAAGAGGAAAGCAAAAGACTAAAACGAGGGAGAGGCCAGAGCCGGTGCTATAGAAGCCACCGTTCTCCAGTCTCGAATCGGAAATTTTGGTCGGAGGCGGCGGCTGAGTGTAGAGAGAGTTTTTTTTTTTTTTAAAGTAGGGTTTTATTTTATTTTTAAAAGAGTTTAGAAAGTGTCGAAAATTGATCAGATCAATTTGTTGTTTATTGTTGGGGCCAAATGCCTCTCACCCGTGCTTATATATATGCCGGATCTGCTCGGTACATGTAGATACATCATTATTATTTTCTGGTCCAAATGTATCGTACCGAATCTGATACAAATGAATACGAAACTCAAAAACAAATGAAAACTGAACTAAACTGAACTGTGAACTGAATGGATATCCGAAATAAAAACTACATACCTAAAAATATTAACTAATTTTATAACAAAGTAGTTAAAAAATACATGTACAACCAAAAAACTACCCGAATAACCGAACCAAAAACCTTGAAATTATCCACAATTTACCATTAGTTACCCAAATAAAACAATAAAAATTTCCAAAAAACCCCGACAATTATCCAAAAATACCTCTAAAAATCCGTAAATATCCTAAATTACTAGAAAATCCAAGAATACCAAACCAAACCAAATGGACCAAACCAAAATTCTAAAGAAAATGAATGGATAATGAACACAAGATTCAAATTATCCGAAAACCAAAAATACCGAACTGATACCAAACCAAATATCTGAATGCCTAGAACTAAGTATTTCTACCGTTTAATATAAATGAATATTGAGAACT
>NC_025704.1:22600244-22601983 GCF_000633955.1 Camelina sativa | reverse complement strand
AAAAAAAAAAAAAAAAAAAAGAATATTGAGAACTAGATCAATCACATTACACAGGCAAATGATAGATAAACAACATCAGTCTTAAAGGAGAAAAACGGACCATGCCAAGATAGAATTAAACACCTTAACCATGTTAGATCATTTCCATCATCTTTGTTAGTTGATCTATTAATTTTTGAGGTTAGCACGTTATGCACGAGCAAAGCAATCAACAACGTATTTATATTACAAAGAACTAAAGGATCGAAATAATAAGTCTTTAAGATAATTCAATCAGCTGCTGCTTAATCAAAATTGTGACAGTTCGACCAGAAAAAAAAAAATAATCTAAAGTTTCTTTATCGAATAGGGTTGCCGCATTAGTGCCCCATGTACTCGTCCCATTCCCAATTTTTCAACACAGACTTTTTTCCTCTGAAAATAACATCACAAAAAGTTCACTCTTAATTTAACCACATGAACTTGTGTTTTTATCCTAATTTATACATCTCCAATCGAAATCGATAAACCCAGCTGCTAAACCCGATTAAACCATAAAATCGCGTTTAACCCAATCATAATCACGTTTACCCGTTTAATCCAAATAACCCAACAAATCTGATTCTCTCTTCTTTTTATTATTCTTCTTCTTCTTCTTCTTACTCGACAAACACGATTTGGGGATTTAGGGTTTATCCAAAAAATTAATTTGAGGGTTCTTCTTCTCAATCTCTGAGTTTTGGGGATTTCTGGGTTATCAATACCGATGTCAATGGCAATCATAGAGTCAGTTTCTCATCAACATGATCGAGATGATCCCGATTTTGAAATTTCAGATCGTGATAGTGAGAACGACGATAGTGAAAGTGACGATAGTGAGAACGACGACAGTGTTGACAGTGAGAACGATGACAGTGACAGCGACGGTGCGAATGAAGGAGACGACGAACACGAGAATGAGGGAGAAGAAGGTCCGGGAGAAGACGAACACGAGAATGAGATAAACGATGAACAAGAGAACGAGAACGACAGTGATGGAGACGACAATGGTGACAAGCAAAGTGAGAGATTCAAACCTAAACCTGAAGAAGACAAAACAGAAAGGTATGAGTTCGAGGTAGAGGAAGCTGTAGGAAATTGGGTTGATGAGTGTATGATTCGTCGCGATTCCATCCCAGATACTTCGGATGAGGATGAGGATCCTGTTATTACTAGAGACAGGAAAATTAGGTTGGGAGCAGATGATAGGTTAGCTATTGGAAGAACATTCTTCACTGGTTTTGAGTTCAAAGAAGCTGTGTTACATTATGCATTGAGGAATAGAGCAAATCTGAAACAAACTAGGTGGGAGAAGGAGAAATTAGAGTTTAAGTGTGCTGGGAAGAAGAACTGCTGCTGGAAGATCTATTGCTCATACGATAATACTAGGCTTTTGTGGATTGTGAAGACTGTATGTTTAGAGCATACATGTACACCTAATGGAAAATGCAAGCTCCTTAAACGGCCAGTGATTGCAAAGTTGTTTATGGATAAACTGAGGATGCAACCTAAGTACATGCCTCTAGACATTCAAAGGCATATCAAGGAGCAATGGAAAATATCTAGTACTATTGGACAATGTCAGACCGGAAGACTTATAGCACTCAAGTGGTTAAAAGATGAATATGATCAGCAATTCGCTCACCTCCGAGGATATGTTGCTGAAATCATAAGCTCCAACCCGGGATCTACTGCCATTGTTGATACTATAACTGATGGTG
>NC_025704.1:22579046-22598049 GCF_000633955.1 Camelina sativa | reverse complement strand
GTTGTTTATGGATAAACTGAGGATGCAACCTAAGTACATGCCTCTAGACATTCAAAGGCATATCAAGGAGCAATGGAAAATATCTAGTACTATTGGACAATGTCAGACCGGAAGACTTATAGCACTCAAGTGGTTAAAAGATGAATATGATCAGCAATTCGCTCACCTCCGAGGATATGTTGCTGAAATCATAAGCTCCAACCCGGGATCTACTGCCATTGTTGATACTATAACTGATGGTGCTGGAAATCATGTCTTCAACCGGATATATGTGTGTCTTGCAGCAATGAAGAATGCATTCTACTTTTGCAGATCACTCATTGGACTAGATGGAACCTTCCTGAAGCATGCAGTTAAAGGTTGTCTTTTCACTGCTATTGCTCATGATGCAAACAACCAGATTTACCCTATAGCTTGGGCAACGGTTCAAACTGAGAATAGAGATAACTGGCTTTGGTTCCTAAATCTGCTGAAGGATGACTTGAATCTTAAAGATGGCACTGCCTATGTTGTTATATCAGATCGATGCAAGGTAAATGTTATTTCTTTCTAATCTAGTTTGTGTTACTTTGTCTTATCGTTTATGACTATTAGCTTCTTTTTTTTTCTAGGGATTGCTTAGTGCAGTTAAAACAGCATTGCCAAATGCTGAACACAGACCTTGTGTGAAGCATATAGTTGAAAACTTGAAGAAGAGACATTCAGATAAGGATTTAATGAAGAAGCATGTATGGAGCTTAGCTTGGAGTTATAGCTATGAAGAATATAGGACTAACTTGGCAAAGTTAAGAGCTTATAATATATCTTTGTTTGAAGATGTCATGAAGGAGGAACCAAAGTCTTGGTGTAGAGCATTTTTCATTCTCGGCAATTTTTGTGAAGATGTGGACAACAATGCAACATAATCGTTTAATGCAACAGTTGTCAAAGCTAGAGCAAAATCATTGGTTCCTATGATGGAAACAATACGAAGACAAGCAATGGCACGAATCAGTAAGAGAAAGGCGAAGATTGGCAGATGGAAGAAAAATATATCTGAGTATGTTTCAGATATTCTGGCTGAGGAGGAAGAAGATGCTTTGAGATGTGAAGTCACCAAAGGGACACATGGGCAGTTTGAGGTTTGGGTTGATGGGAACTCAAACTCTGTAAATTTGACTACTGAATTATGGGATTGCTCATGCTGCAAGTGGCAAATCACAGGGATTCCATGTGAACATGCCTATGCAGCAATAATGGATATCGGTAAGGATGTGGAAGATTTTGTAGTTCCAATGTTTAGTACTCAAGTGTGGAAAGAACAGTATGATACAGCGCCAAGTCCAGTTAGAGGACAACGTTATTGGATGACCAATGATTATGTTTTAATAACCGCACCACCAGAACCAGATCAACCTGGAAGAAAGAAAAAGCAGAAGAAAAATTACAATCGGATCAAGAGTCCACTCGAGTCACCCAAGAAGAAAAAGCAGAAAAAAGATGGACCTGTGGTTCTTAAATTAGGACGGAAAGGAAGAACAATGCACTGCAAATCGTGTGGTGAAGCAGGACATAATGCCGCAGGATGTAAAAAATTCCCCAGGGAGAAGAAGTCTAAGAAGAAGAAGAATGAAGAATGTATGGAAATAACTCTGTTTGCTGAGGTATGTTTTCTCTCAGTTTGTTGATATTTTGGATCTGTTTCCAAGTGCAAAATGGTTCTCTTTATTGATTGTTAATTGTTTCTCAGCAAGGTGTATCTTCATCTAAGAAAAAGAAGAGTAAGAAGAAGAGTAAGAAGAATGAAGCTGGATGTATGGAAATAACTTTGTCTGAGGTATGTTTCCTCTCTCTCACTTTGTTGATAATATTTTGGATCTGTTTCCAAGTGTAAAACCTTATGATTCTCTTTACTTTTTTGTTTCTCAGCATGGTGAATCTTCATCTCAGAAAAACAAGACTAAAAAGACTAAGAAGACTAAGAAAACTAAGAAGACTCAGGCACAATCACATGAAGCCGAATCAGTCACACTCACACAAAGGAGCAGTCAATGGGAGCAATGGGAGTAGAGACATTTGCAGTCAATGATCTCTCTATTGCTTTAGTGTTTGGATGTTGCTTTCGATCTCTTTATTGCTTTAGTGTTTGGATGTTGTTTTTGATCTCTTTATTGCTTTTGGATGATGCTTTGTTTCTCGGATCAAAATGTCTATTTCAGATGTTGATTTTGTTTCTCAATATTTGTCTATTTTGTGAATTCTCATTTCTCTTCTCCTCACAAACCAAAAGCAAACTGATTTAGATTGTCTCAACATGATACAACAACTAGATTACATAAACATGATACAAACAACAACTAGATTCTTCCCCATAGCAATACAAGTGCACCTCCTATTACAGCAACAATACCAATTGTCTTCAAAGCTGAACTAGCCATCTTATCTTCAATCTTCTTAACCATATTTTCCTCAAGCTTCTTAACCATATTTCCCTCAAGCTTCTTCAACATTTCCTTTTGGAGATCCAAATTCTGAATCACATTTATCCTCAAGTCACTCACATCCTCTTCAATTCTCTTAAGCTTCCTATTGACCATCTGAATTTCTTCTACCAATGCTTCATCAACCCATTTGAATAAATGCTCCTCATTCGGTCTCTGTTTAACAAAATTCACATCAACTCTCATCTCATAACAATGAACAATTAAATTAAATATCAAATTATCACCTTCAATGCAATCGAGCATCTATAGAATCTACGGTATGGGTTTTCTTTTGTCTTTGATGTGAATGTGATGGTCTCTTGACCACACCAGCACCTGCAGCTTGTCAGAACTTCTGGAGGAGAAAGTCGATGTGCTGAATGGTATGAACTCGATGAGTCGCTCATGATTTTTAAATTTTTTGATAAACCCTAAATCCCCAAATCGTGTTTGTCGAGTAAGAAGAAGAAGAAGAAGAATAATAAAAAGAAGAGAGAATCGGATTTGTTGGGTTATTTGGATTAAACGGGTAAACGTGATTATGATTGGGTTAAACGCGATTTTATGGTTTAATCGGGTTTAGCAGCTGGGTTTATCGATTTCGATTAGAGATATATAAATTAGGATAAAAACACAAGTTCATGTGGTTAAATTAAGAATGAACTTTTTGTGATGTTATTTTCAGAGGAAAAAAATCTGTGTTGAAAAATTGGGAATGGGACGAGTACAGGGGGGAATAATGCGGCAACCCTATCGGATAAGAAGAAAGAGTATTACACAAGGACAAAAACAGTTCTCAAGGTAGACGTATTGCATTGGTTGATTGATGACCTTTTCTCTTACTTCACCTAGAAAAATGAAAGAATATTTGATGAGTTACATACTATCTCGAGATTAACTAAGATTACATAGTTTAAAAATTAGATTTTAAAACTCAAATCTACAAAGTTCCACGAACCAGAGAATCTCATATGAGATGGAGATTGAGGTGCAAATTATCGTGACGCTACCTTGTTTAGAAATCATGTTGTCGAACTTTTTTCTCCATGACTTGGTAACCTCCATGCCCACTTACAAGTTTAAACTTATATTCACCTGCCTTTCTCCGGATCGCAATAAGATTTCAGTATTCTCCAGACCACATGAGGAATATGCACACAGAGACTAGTCTAAACTCATATACAAAGTGCGGTCGTATCTTTGTAGGAAGAAGATTTTTTTGTACCTTCACTCTTTAGAGACAACTTAATTGTGAAGGTACGTACTTTCCATGTTATTCAACTCTGCCCCTTGTTACTTTTCTTTTTGTGATTTCTTTTCCTCAGAAAGGTTTTGTTCGCTCGTGTTTGTTTTTTTTTGCGTGCTGGGATGGTTTACCGGCTCGACATGCCTCATAGAGTCATTCTTATAAGCAGGATTCCTCAAGATCAATACAGATCAGGTGTGAGAACATAAGAGAATGAGAAGAAGATGAAATCTATCGAAGAGAATGAGAAAGAAGGAGAAGAGTCAACCGAAATGACAAAAGCTCGTTTTGTGTCTTTGTCCAAACAAACGGGCCAAAACATCAAAAGGCCCAACAAAGCTTTCAAAGTCATTTACAGACCCAAGCCCATTAGTGAGTCCACCAATGCAACACAAAGTTCTTCCCTCCAGAAGCTTCCTGCACAAGAAGACAAGTTAAAGATTGAGACAAAAGGAACTTCACACATAATGCCAAAGAAGGAAAAAGAGAAGATTAGCTGTAACACTCAAATTGAGCTAGCCAATAGGTTTGCAATACTTGGCATTGAGGAGGAACCCTAAAAGGCTAAAACCCTAAGGTCTTATGTATATATAAAGGCTCACTATTGTAATAAGCAGTCAAGATAGAGAAATGCAATAATAAAAAATGCTTATCTTCTTCAAATCTTGACTATCTCACACTTTGTTCATGGTATCAGAGCCATGGCAAATCAGTCCATGGAACACTATTCTTTTCCTTTTCCTGCATTAAACATTTCAAACTGTGTTACTCTAAAGCTCAACCAGAAAAATTACATTTCATGGAAGTCACAGTTTGAGTTGTTCTTATCTGGTCAGAATCTTCTGGGGTTTGTGAACGGGTCGTTTTCTCCTCTTGGTGCCATCATTCAAGTTCCACACATCGGAGGTCAAGTCACCACAGTTCAGAATCCGGACTACAACGAATGGTTCTCGGATCTCTGTCAGAAGATATTCTTGTTGAAGTCACCGGTACCACAATGGCTCAGGAACTGTGGAATGCTCTGGCAAGGCACTTCAACAAGGTATCGTCTTCACGTCTCTTTGAACTGCAAGGCAAGTTACAATCTTCAGAAAAGCTAGAAAGACCTATGTCTGAATACTTAAGAGACATAAGGAATGTATGTGAGCAACTAGCATCTATAGGTAGTCCAGTACCGGAAAAAATGAAGATCTTTGCTGCTCTTAGAGGACTAGGTAGGGAGTACAAACCTATAAAAGTGTCTATCGAAAGGATGATAGATCTCATTCCACCTCCCACCTTTGACGATGTCATCTCACGTCTCATAAGCTATGCAGACAGACTCTCCACTTACAGTGCAGCACAAGAGGTGTCTCTCCACGTAGCCTTCTTCACAAATCAATCTGGTCGAGGAAGAGGCAGAAATGGTGGTTCTCGTGGGAGAGGAAGCTACTTCTCAACCAAAGGCAGAGGCTTTCCACAACAGATACGTCCACACACCAGCGGAGCTGAAGCAAAGGTTGTTTGTCAAATCTGCAACAAACCAGGTCATCCTGCTATAAAATGCTGGTACGGGTTTGACAGCAGCTATCAGTATGAAGACATACCTCAGGCCTTGTCTGCTTTGAGGATCACGGATGTCACAGATCATGGAGGAAACAAGTGGGTCACTGACTCTGGAGCTACGGTACATGTCACCAATTCTCCACACAACCTTCAGAAAGCTCAGTCTTACGTCGGAACAGATTTAGTTATGATTGGTGATGGTAACTTCCTGCCAATAACTCATACCGGATCAACAAGTCTTCAGACAACCTCTGGTAAGCTTCCCCTTAACGATGTATTGGTTTGTCCTGATATTGCAAAATCATTATTGTCAGTCTCAAAGGCTACAAATGACTATCCTTGTTCTTTTCAATTTGATGATGATGCGGTTCATGTTAATGATAAGGCAACAAAGAATGATCACTTACCGAGGAAAGCTTTCTATACCACTCGTCAACACTCTGTAAGTGAAGATATTTGGCATAGAAGACTAGGGCATCCGAATGATCAAGTCCTTTAGCAACTATCTGCAATAAAAGCTATTCTCGCCAATAAAGGAGTCAAGAGGATGTGTGAAGCATGTCAACTTGGCAAGAGTAGCAGATTACCTTTCACTTCTTCTAGTTATGTTGCTTCTAGGCCCTTAGAAAGGATTCACTGTGATCTTTGGGGACCTGCTCCAATAAGTTCTTTTCAAGGCTTTCGTTATTATGTAATCTTCATTGACAAGTACTCACGCTTCTGTTGGATGTATCCTTTAAAGTTGAAATCTGATTTCTTCTCCATCTTCACTACATTTCAAACAAGAGTTGAAAATCAGTTTCAGACCAAAATAGGATTTTTTCAGTCGATGGTGGAGGTGAATTCATGAGCACAATGTTTATTAATCAATTACAGAAATGCGGCATTCAACAACTTGTCTCATGTCCTCATACTCCTCAACAGAATGGCTTGGCTGAAAGAAAACATAGACATATTGTGGAACTTGGGTTATCAATGATGTTCCAAAGTCGAGTGCCTCAAAAATATTGGGTTGAAGCTTTTTATACAGCAAATTTTCTAATAAATCTTCTACCTATCTCGGCTCTTACCAAAGGATGCAGCCCGTATGAAGCTCTGATGGGGAACATTCCGGATTACTCATCTCTCAGGGTGTTTGGCTGTGCCTGTTATCCCACGCTTAGAGATTACGCTGCCACAAAATTTGATCCAAGGTCACTCAAATATGGGTTCTTGGGATACAATAAAAAATATAAGGGATACAGATGCTTAGTACCTTCTACAGGCAGAGTCTATATCAGTCGGCATGTGTTGTTTGATGAAGAGAACTACCCATTCACTCACTCGCATCAGCACCAACAGCCGTCGAATCCAACACCACTGATGAAAATTTGGCTCCGTAGTTCGGAAACAAGTTCTACACAAGCTCCTGCAACAAACGACACAGATGATGTTATCTCAGCAGAACCAGCTCAAGCGTTGAGACCGTTGTTCACAGAAGCTGACTTTCCACCCTTACCGCAGAGAAGTGGTACAACTGTAGTACCTTTGGATGAGGAAGAGAGTTCTGGGTGTACGACATGCTCTGATCCTGCTTCTATAGGCAACAACTCTCTTCTCTCATCTCCAAGGACTTAGCACCATCTACTCCATCACACCTGTCACAATCGACAGACACAAGCAGAGTCAACACACCGCCTCCTACACCTGTGTTAACAACGTCAGAAACAAGCACGACCAGTACATCACTACCAGTGTCTTTATCACCATCTTCAGCAGAGGTGAATAATCAACAACCTCCAGTGCCTCAGTCCCCTGTTGAGGCCTCTGATGAACCATCGAACTCTCAGCAAGTTGATCACACATTAGAGAGTGCTCCTCCATATGTTGGCCCTGCGGACGACGCTGTTGCAAATCAACCTACACATCTGAGGGTCACTCAGTCATCGAACTCCCAAGAAGTTGATCAGACATCAGAGAGTGCTCCTCAAGATGTTGGTCCTGCAGAAGACTTAGTTGCAGTTCAACCTACACACTTGATGGTCACACGGTCAAAGGCCAACATTCGCAAACCAAACCCAAGATATGCACTCATGACTCACAAAGTGTCATATCCGGAACCTAAAATAGTGACAGAAGCATTAAAACACGAAGGATGGAACAATGCAATGGAAGAAGAAATGTGTAATTGCAAAGAAGCAAATACCTGGTCTCTCACTCCACCTACACCAGATATGCATGTTTTGGGATGCAAGTGGGTGTTCCGAACAAAGCTAAATGCAGACGGATCCCTGGACAAGCTCAAAGCCAGATTAGTTGCACAGGGTTTTGATCAAGAAGAGGGAATATATTACCTCGAAACCTACAGCCCAGTGGTCAAAACTCCCACAGTTCGCTGTGTCCTCCACTTTGCCACCATCATGAATTGGGAAATAAAACAGATGGATGTTAAAAACGCTTTTTTGCATGGTAACTTAACAAAGACAGTCTACATGAAACAACCTCCCGGGTTTGTAGATCCGACAAAGCTAGACCATGTCTGTCTCTTACACAAGTCGCTTTATGGCCTCAAGCAATCACCAAGGGCCTGGTTTGACAAATTCAGTAAGTTTTTACTTGACTTCGGCTTTTACTGCAGTCAGTCGGATTCTTCGTTGTTCGTCTACATCAAAGATGGTGCCATGATCATTCTTCTCTTGTGTGTCGACGACATGGATATCACAGGAAATAGCTCCGCTGCTCTGTCACACCTATTGGAGGAGTTGAACAAACAGTTTAGAATGAAAGACTTGGGAAGACTGCATTATTTTCTTGGCATACAGTTTCAATATCATTCAGGGGGACTCTTTCTATCACAACAGAAGTACGCAGAAGACTTACTGGTAGTAGCACAGATGGCCAATTGTAACCCGATGCCAACCCCCTTGCCTCAGGATATTCATCGCCGGATTGCTAATGATGCCCTCTTCCCTGATCCGACATACTTTCGCAGTTTGGCTGGTAAGCTTCAGTACTTGACACTCACTAGACCTGATATCCAATTTGTTGTAAATTTTATGTGTCAACGGATGCATGCTCCTATGTACTCCGACTTCAACCTGCTTAAACGGATTCTACGCTACATTAAAGGTTCAACGACAATGGGAATTTCATTTCATAAGAACACAGATTGCATAGTTCGAGCTTACAGTGATAGTGATCACGCCGGCTGTGATCTGACTCGTCCTTCCACTGGTGGCTACTGCACCTACTTGGGTAACAACATCATCTCCTGGTCTGCTCAGAAGCAAGACTCGGTCTTCAAAAGCTCTACAGAAGCGGAGTATCTAGCCCTCTCGGAAGCGGCATCTGAGGTCACTTGGCTCTGCAAAATTCTCAAGGAACTTTGGATTCCCCTTCCCAGAACACCGGAGATCTACTGCGATAACCTTTCAGCCGTCTACTTGTCGGCGAATCCGGCCTATCATAAACGCAACAAACATTTTGAAACTCACTATAATTACGTCCGTGAGCGGGTTGCGCTGGGAACTTTAACCATCACGCACATACCTAGAGAATTTCAGATTGCCGACATCTTCACCAAAATCTTACTGGTTGGTGCTTTCAATCGTCTGAGATCCAAACTCGGCGTGTGCTTTCCACCCACTCCGAGTTTGAGGGGGACTATAAGCAGGATTCCTCAAGATCAATACAGATCAAGTGTGAGAACAGAAGAGAATGAGAAGAAGATGAAATCTATCGAAGAGAATGAGAAAGAAGGAGAAGAGTCAACCGAAACGACAAAAGCTCATTTTGTGTCTTTGTCCAAACAAACGGGCCAAAACATCAAAAGGCCCAACCAAGCTTTCAAAGTCATTTACAGACCCAAGCCCATTAGTGAGTCCACCAATGCAACATAAGGTTCTTCCCTCCAGAAGCTTCCTGCACAAGAAGATAAGTTAAAGATTGAGACAAAAGAAACTTCACACATAATGCCAAAGAAGGAAAAAGAGAAGATTAGCGGTAACACTCAAATTGAGCTAGTCAATAGATTTGCAATACTTGGCATTGAGGAGGAACCCTAAAACCCTAAGGTTTTATGTATATATAAAGGCTCACTATTGTAATAAGCAGTCAAGATAGAGAAATGCAATAATAATAAATGCTTATCTTCTTCAAATCTTGACTATCTCACACTTTGTTCAATTCTTGTCCTATGGCCTGGTAGGGGATGATAAGCTCAAATTAATCCCTAGAGCTACTCTCTCAAACAAGAGATCACTGCAGTACTTAGGGGTCGAATCCACTGAGACTCAAGATCAAACACAATAGATTATAGAGTTTTGTAAATTACGCTAAACAAGTTAAATTGAATTAAAATAAAAGCAATGCAAATTTATAAATGAAAGTGTTGTAAATTCAGAAAATCAAAAGAGTTAAGCCTAAGGAATTTCTCAGGAAATTATGAAATATTAAATCAGATAAATTAATTAAGGTTCAAGCAATAAAGATCAGATCTAGAACTCTAAACTTTTGGTAAAATAATCAGTTCTCACTGCAATTATTATCTAAATTTAAAACCAGAAAATCCAAATCTCTTTGTAAAATTCCAAGTTAAAAATCAGTTTTAAGAACAGGTTTAGATAAGTTCACAGAATTATTAATTCAAATCTCTTTGTAAGAAACAATTCTGCTCATCAATGGTTTAATCAGGAAAACAATTATATTCTCATATTAAATTATTTCCCTAAGATAATAATTTTAGGTGATCAATCAAGAATTATTGTGAAGAACAACCAAGGATGAAGATCATAAAAGATGGAGAACCCTAAAAATTTCAGATCTAATAAATCATAAAAACTCTATGAAAAACCCTAAACCTAACAGGCAAATTACTCAGACATGTTAAATAAAGCACAAATCATAATTCTGAATAACATGCAACAGATATTAAAAGTAAAGAGGGAGTTTCAGTAAAATGCTCCAAAATAATCCAAATTCTTCCATATTGCTCCATCCGTGCCAAATTCCTAGATAACCTGTAAAGACTCAAAAATAACCTAGAAACAAATCAAAAGATTCAAAAAGCACACTTATATCATGATTAAAAACTGTAAAAACCATGATATATCAGGGGAGAGGACCTCTATTGGCCTGACTTTGATATCCTCCTGCATTCGTGTTGTTACGCTGCTACTTGCTGGTTTGAGCCTATTTACTGATAGTTTTTTTTGTTGCTATTTTTGAAGCTAGCTGTTAACTATTTCCAACGGTTAAAATTGTTCATCATTGAGGAAGTTTATAAATAATTGGATGGTTTAAGGTGCCAGCTCCGTCATCTAGAAAGCGACCAATTGCCTCTCGGCCGAGATCTTCCACTTGGCAACACAACAGGGTGGGAAGCCTATTTTGAACATGATTTTAATCCTAGTTTGGGTTTTGTCCGTACCCATGTTTAAGATTATCTAAACCATGTTTTTGTTTCTGCCGACGTCCAAATCATGTTTAATAGTACTGAAATAGACTTGATGGCTGAATCTTCAATTGAAAGGCAAAACATGAACTTAACAAAACAAAGGAGAAACAAAATGACTTACTAGTAGAAAATAATACATTTGGCTTTTTGTCACTTCAACTAGCTTCAAAGTGTCAACAAACATAAGGTCCATAACAACCTGTACTAATATTTGGAGCCTAAATCTATCTGAAACATAATAATACTATTGTTTCTTTCGTTACAGTAGTTAGATCCGGTTTTGAAAGAAAACAAAAGAGTTAGATCTCCCGTATTAGCTTTCTTCCTACAAAATCGGCATTAATATATTTCATCTTCTATGCTTTTTTACTTCGTTTCAACAGTTCTACAAGTATCATTAATACTATATAATAATTACTCTCAACTTCTTTACTTTATTCAGTATTCACGTGACTCTGAAACTTTCCAGTCCCCGACAGCTACTCTCTTGTGTCTTACATCCTTTTGTCACGTACCTCCTGCTCTCTTCACCTCTCTCTCTACTACTACATTCTAAAAACTCTTTCATATGTAATAGTCAGAGACATTAACATGCTTCTTTAATACATTCTTACAAGCTATGCTTCTTCGTTGTAACTTGCCCATTTCTGGGTTCCTTTTCTTTTGTTTCTTCTTCTTCTTCACTACCATTGTTGCTTCTTCTACTTCTTCTTCTTCCTTCAACCGTACAAAACGAGCGTTTCATCATCACCGCGACGTTTCTGCTTTGGTACGTTTCAAGTCCAAAGCTGATCTGTGGAACAAGATAAACACGAGCTCTCACTTCTGTCAATGGTGGGGTGTTACGTGCTACGGAAACAGAGTGGTTCGTTTGGTCATTGAAGATCTTTACCTCGGAGGTCAACTCGTTGCTGACTCAGTCAATAGACTTGACCAGCTCCGTGTTCTCAGTCTCAAAAACACTTCCTTAACCGGACCTATACCGGATCTCTCCGGTTTAGTTAATCTCAAATCGTTATTTCTCGATCACAACTCTTTTTCCGGTTCGTTTCCTCTCTCGGTTCTCGCGCTTCACCGGTTAAGAACTCTTGATTTCTCCTCCAACAACCTCACCGGTCTAATCCCACCCGGTTTAGCTCTTTCCGGCCGGTTAAACTACCTCCGTCTCGATTCGAATCGCTTCAACGGTCCTGTCCCAGCTCTAAACCAGTCCTCGCTTCATACATTTAACGTTTCGGTTAACAACTTAACCGGTGCTGTACCAGTAACCGCCGTTTTATTACGGTTCGGTATTTCGTCGTTTCTCAAAAACCCTAATCTCTGCGGCGAGATCGTTCACAAAGAATGCAGTCCAAGACCCAAGTTCTTCACTCCGGTTCCGGCGCCGCCACCGCCACCACCGGCCAAAAAGCTCGGTCAAATCGCGCAAATCGGAGGAGTGGGACTATCCCAAACAAATCACGGCAAACATTCACGATTCGTGGTGATCCTAGCGTTTATATCCGGCGCATTTATCCTCTTCATCTCCATCGCGTGCCTAATCGGCGCCGTGAAGAGACGACGGAGAGGCAAAAACGAGAAGTCAATAAAAGGAAAAGAATCAACGGCGGTTGTGACATTCGACGCGGCGGAGACGGCGGAAGTAGCGGCGGCGATAGAGCAAGAGAGTGAGATCGAGGAGAAAGTGAAGAAGCTACAAGCGACAAAAAGCGGGAGTCTAGTATTCTGTGCAGGTGAGGCGCACGTGTATACGATGGACCAGCTAATGACAGCGTCGGCTGAGTTATTGGGTAGAGGAACAGTTGGGACCACTTATAAGGCGTTGCTTGACAGCCGTTTGATCGTGACGGTTAAGAGATTAGACGCCATTCGATTAGCGGGTGTAGGGAGAGATAAATTTGAGCGTCACATGGAATCAGTTGGTGCTTTGGGGCATCCGAATTTGGTTCCACTCAGAGCTTATTTTCAAGCTAAGGAAGAGAGGCTATTGATTTATGATTATTTGCCAAATGGCAGTCTCTCGTCTCTTGTCCACGGTAAGCTTTCGTAAACCCTCTCACATTGGATTAGTACATTTATATCATTGAAGACATCAAGCATTTTGTTTGGTTTGCGTGATTAATGCTTGTGTTAAATTTACTACTTACGAGGTTTTTTACTTTGTTCAGTCAATTTTTTAGCTTTACTGCACAGTTAGCTTCTGCGGCCACATGGAATTTATTGATTTTCTTTTTTTTTTTGGTCACAGTTAACTTTACTACATGATTTCAAATGTTTGTACTAATTTGTTTTTATTTTTTTTAATTTTTAAAAGTTTACATTCAAATTTTTTTTGTTATAATTAATGCTTATTTACTTGAAAATAGACTATGATATGTGTTTTATATAGTTTTTATTTAACTGTCTGCATTATGTCTAATCATCACTTAAAATGATGAAGAGAGTATACTAACACTGGTTTGGGATTTTGGTTTTTCTTTGCATAAATATATTTTGGTTTAGTTTTGGTTTATATGTCAATGTCTAGCAAGAGGAATGTGATAGATTTGGTTAGTTCATTTAGTTACAAGTTAAGCATTGAGGAGCTTATTTTAAACGTTTTGTTTGGTTTTTAGTATAATCAAAGCTTAATTATGTTAAAAGTTGATATATGATATTGTGTAGGTACGAAATCGTCAAGGGCAACACCATTGCACTGGACATCTTGCTTGAAGATAGCAGAAGACGTGGCTCAAGGTCTATCCTACATCCACCAAGCATGGCAGCTTGTTCACGGCAATCTCAAATCCTCTAATGTCCTTCTTGGACCGGACTTCGAAGCTTGTATTGCCGATTACTGCCTTATTGCTCTTGCAACAAACCCTCCTTTAGTATCCAGTGGTGATGGTCAAGAAGACGTCGATGCAGCGGCTTATAAAGCCCCTGAAGCTCGACACAAGAGTTTGAATTACCAATCTGTTAAAGCCGATGTTTACGCATTTGGGATTCTTCTCTTGGAGCTTTTGACAGGGAAGCAACCTTCGAAGATTCCGGTTTTGACGTTGGATGGGATGATGGAATGGGTTAGGAAAGTGAGAGAGGAAGGTGAGAAGAAGAGTGGGAATTGGAGAGAGGATAGGGACAAATTTGGGATGTTGACTGAAGTCGCGGTGGCTTGTAGCTTATCATCGCCGGAGCAGAGGCCTACGATGTGGCAAGTTTTGAAAATGTTGCAAGAGATTAAAGAAGCGGCTGTGATGGAAGAGTGTGAACTTGTTATGGATTCTACTAATTCTGGAAGCTCCTAATTTAAGGACAGTAGTTTTATTTACTTTTTTTCTAAACTAAATCTATGTCTTTCACTAATCTTAAAACTATATGTAACAGTGGCGGTTTTAGATTAATGCCATGGTTCCTTAATCACTTACCCCGTTTACTACTAGGTCTTCATATCTTCTTCAAATCATAAAAAATCGTAAACTAAAAACTAAGCAAACTCAAACCTTTTACAATAGTGGCTATAGAGAGTTTGGTACATGTTCTTTGTATTTCTTGAAAATGTTTATTTTGGTAGATCTGTACTTCTTTTAGATATGGATCTGCGCATTACTTGCATTGTGTTTCTAAATAGTTGCACACGATTTTGGGTGGAACATTTTAACTAATCAACAAGTATATAAGGATCAAAAGAGAGAAATAAAATCACTTTTTCGTATGCTTTTTAATTTTTACTACGGTTACACTTACACACACAGAGTAATGTGCAATGTACTTTTTCGTATGCTTTCGTATGCATGCAGTCCATTTGAATTTGGACGAAGTTTAAACTTTCCCGACTTTTTTCACCAAAAATATACATTGTTGGTCATTTTTTAATGTGTAATGTACTCAGAGCCGTGCCTAGAGATATGGAGGCCGGAGGCGGTGTTGAAATTTTTTCTTCAACAATCCATATAAAACAAAAGTTTCTAAAATAACAATTAATATCATACATAAATAAAGGAAGAAAAACAACAATAAAAATTAAATATATTGAAACATCCACTATATTAATCTAAGAATGTAAATATATTAGTTATCACAATTTGTAATTTCAATGTTTGATTTTTGGTTTAATCAGTTTTAATTTAAAATACCTTATTAATTATTAACTATGTTACCCAAAATTAAAAATATCAGGTTTTTTCAATATAAAAGTGAGATTCTAGTTAATTAATTACAATAGATTAGAAGTATACTAGCATCTATAATTTTTTCAAAAATTTTGGCCGAGTTTCTTTTTGCCTCACACTACAACAAATATGTACATTGTTAGCACGAAAGAAACGCTATAATATGTAATTCATAGCTTTTTTACAAATGCTATGTTAGGCCACTGTTATCGTAGGTACCACACATACAATAGCGCCAGATATGTATGCTATGATAAAGTCTTCTACCATAGCAGTACCAAAATGCTCTGTTATGGGGCTTTTCTAAATTTTTAAACTAATGTTATAAGTTATTTTACACGCTAAGTTAGGAGTTAGTGCTATTTTATATAATATGGTAGTATCATTTTTTCTTTCAAAATTTATTAAATTAAATTCTATATTTTTAAATTTCATAAAATAATATTACATTAACCAAAATAAGTCTTACATAACATCAAGTGTCACCAAGTCTTAAATAAAATAAAACTAACATTACAAAGAACAAAGACAAACTTTACATGTACATGTAACCCATCCAAACCTTTCTTCTGCTCACTTTGCCATGAAACAATCCAATGAACAGCCACTAGTTCACTTTGAATATATGAAAAAGACATGTTCCATGTTATCCTCTCCATATGCATCTGCTCATATGAAACAAAAGAATCATGAGAAGCCACAATCTGCCATTAACAATATAAGCACATACCAATCACCGAGAGATAAATAAACCCTAAATTGTAATTGTAACCAAAACAAAAACAGAGTCAAAAGTTGAATCAGTTCAGAAGCAATGGTAAAAATCTTATTTTTTGTACAGTTGGTGAAGTCGTAGGACGCACAAAGGATTAAACAAGAGAAATGAAAAACAGGAAAATATATTCAAAGTGTTTACAAACCTGGTCAACCAAAAGTCTAAGCGAAAAGCATCTTACCTGAAACTTGAGCTGCAATTTCCCTATCCTTCTGCTGGAGTTATGCTTTGGCTTCAAGTCTAGATATATCCGACTGTTGTCAATACACAGCAAGGAAATGCAGATAGATCACAATTAACGAGTATTACTTCTCTCAGGTTTCTTCTTAACGAGTTTGTGTTACAACAACTTGGGCTTCTGAAAAAAAAAAACCAAGTTCATATTAGAGAGTGAGCAACAAAATTCACATAAAAGATCATTGTTACAACAAGAACCTACACATGAAGAAGAAATGCAGCCAATTAAACCTACCCTCCATTGTCCAATGCGAACAGACCAGACCAGTTTTCCGGCTAGAACAGAGAGAGACTCTGTATGACTGTATCTACTGCACGACTTTCTCTATAACCACCAACACAAAGACACATCAATCCAGACACAACATCCAAAAGTATTTGTTTATAACATCAACAGAGATCAATCCAAAAGAGAAGTTTACCTTAGAGTTAGAGCAAGATCTATAATGCGGCCAAGCTCAAACGAGGGATTAGCCATTGGAGAAAATTCCGTGAAAATAGAGACCATATTCCCTATTAAAACTCACACATATATAAATTTGCCATCAGTTCACAATATTACAAAAACCAGAGAAATCAAAAGTAATAATCTGAAGAGACCCAAAACTAAATTCATAAAATCACAGGAGCAAGGCAAATACATTCATACATCTCACAAAAATTGAAGCTTTCAAGCTAAACAACATAGGAGAAAAGAGTAAGAACTAACTTGCCAAACTTGATAGTATAGCTTGTGGTAATCATAAAGGCCACGACCATCCACTCTGAGCTCAAAATTCCAACACAGATTCCATGAATTTACTTGAATTAACAAGAAAACCCAGATCAGTACGGATTCATACAGCGAGAAGAGAAGTGAATCAACACAAATGTTGCAGAAACCCCTAAAATCTGAGAGTGAATCAACACAAATGTTGCAGAAACCCCTAAAACCTGAGAGATAAGCAGAAGAAGATGAGATTACCGACAGAGACTTAAAGAGCCTCTTTGTGACGATGGTGGTGGAATTGATATAAATCAATATGGATGAGTTGGTTCAGTGATAAACAGAGTCTCAAGTCAGAGAGAGAAAGAGAGAGAGAGAGAGAGAGAGTACATTCGACCAAGTTTCCTCTACGCTTGCCGGATTCTGGGTCCTCCACTTCTGTGGTTTTCGCAGTAGTGAGAGATTTTTCCGGAGAAACCAAAGCTGCATCCTCTAAATTCAGATCTGTTAGGAGAGGGGCCAGATTCTTCGCCTTGGCATGAGATTGGGCAATAATCTCAGAAAGAAACCAATTTGGGTCGGGTGAGAGTCGAGAGATACCGGATTAGACTTTACTGAAGCTCCAACAACTCATGCCGTTGATGGCGACGACGGTGGTTTCCAAGATGAAACCCTTGACGAAGGAGAGTTTCTAATTTTTTTTTCTTTTGAGATATGTTTAATGTTTTAATTTTTCAAGGTATGTTTTTTTTTTCTATGGACTTGTTCACATACGACGCTTAAGTGAAAATTTTCCCCAAATATTGGCGGAACAAGTAATTTTAACTTCCCGCTTCATGATTTTTTGTTATAGTGTTGTTTGAGTGCTATTATAGGGTAATCGAAAAAAAAAAGTTATCTTTCATAGCAGTTACGAAAAATGAGTTATTGTCTTGTGCTATCAATGTGGATATTTCTTGTAGTGTCACCTAGGCACGACTCTGAATGTACTGAGAAATGCAATGTACCAAACTACCAATAGTGAAAGTTGGACCAAATTGTGTATTTTTCAACTTTAGGAACTAGTAATTATGCTAGTTTTCCACTTTGGTTAATTTTTATTTATTTTTAATTGCTAATCAAAGTACTCTTGCTTCATTGGTATATGTATGTGCGCATTCACAATTGGAAAAATCACACACACACACACACACAAAATTGTTTCATAAGTAAAGAAAAACAAGAAAAGATAAAATTTCACAGATAAAATTAAAATTTATTATGAAATAGAATTGTGATTAATCCATCACAAGACACATGTTAGGACACTTGTTTTTGTAGTATTACACTAACTCAACACTTGTTATTACCAAGTGTCTAAGTGTGTGACTTATGTCTTTTGTAATGCACTATAAATAAGGAGTTGTGTAATAAGAATGACACACATAAGTTGTCTTTGATCAAGTACACTCTCAAAGTCTCTCTCTCTCTCGTGGCTGTCCCTCCCTCTCTATCTCTTTGTTAGTTTTTGTTCTCTTTACAAAGTGTTACAAAACACAAACCTCATAAGTGTTTTGTAGTCATAGTTCACAACACTTCTCTTCTACTACTCTTTGTTTTCTCATGTCTCATACACCATTATATAGTGGTTTCTCAACACGTTATCAGCACGAACGACTCTCGATCCGTTACAAGTTTGAGCATAAGAGATTTGTGATACATCATCAATTTGAGGTAAGATTTAAGTTTTATTAAAAAAATTTGAATTTAATTATTTTACATGCATATTACTATATGTATTATTTATAGAGTAAAAGACTATATATATATTTCTTGATCTAATGATAGGCTCTGCCTCCTTGATCATTTAGATCTACATTCTTGATCTAATGGTAGGCTCTGCCTCCTTGATCATATGTTCAGATCTATATATTATAAATCATATGGAAGGCTATGCCTCCTAAAATGATTTTTTTAATTTATGAATATATTATATAGCTTATAATTTTATTTTATAGTTTATATTTATTACTAAAACAAGATTTTACAGAATTATTTCATAAAATTTTATATTTAACAAATTGTTTTATTATTTATATAGTAACCATGTCAAACTTGGCAAAGCTTGAATTCGCCGCCCTTGATGTCTCTGGGAAAAATTATATGACATGGGCATTAGATGTAAAATTCTATCTGAAAGGGAATGGGCTTCTCAAAATTCTTGATACGTCAGAAATGGGGTTAGAAGAGGAAAAAGGAAGAACCATGATGTTCTTGCGTCACCATCTCCATGATGGTTTAAAAAATGAATACATCACGAGAGAAAATCCTGTAGATCTCTGGATCGCGCTCAAGGATAGGTTTGATCACCAAAAGTATGTGATCTTACCAAAAGCCAAACATGAATGGCTAAACCTGAGGTTTCAGGATTACAAAAGTGTAAGTGAGTACAATTCCGCTTTGTTCGG
>NC_025704.1:22574500-22578967 GCF_000633955.1 Camelina sativa | reverse complement strand
TAATTTATGAATATATTATATAGCTTATATAATATTTTTTATAGTTTATATTTATTGCTAAAACAAAATTTTACAAAAGTGTTTCATAAAATTTTATATTTAACTAATTGTTTTATTATTTATATAGTAATCATGTCAAACTTGGCAAAGCTTGAATTCCCCGCTCTTGATGTCTCTGGGAAAAATTATATGACATGGGCATTAGATGCAAAATTCTATCTGAAAGGGAATGAGCTTCTCAAAATCCTCGATCCGTCATAAATGGGGTTAGAAGAGGAAAAAGGAAGAACCATGATGTTCTTGCGTCACCATCTCCATGATGGTTTAAAAAATGAATACATCACGAGAGAAAATCCTGTAGATCTCTGGATCGCGCTCAAGGATAGGTTTGATCACCAAAAGTATGTGATCTTACCAAAAGCCAAACATGAATGGCTAAACCTGAGGTTTCAGGATTACAAAAGTGTAAGTGAGTACAATTCCGCTTTGTTCGGAATCACTTCAAGGATGGCTCTCTGCGGAGAAGAAGTTTCCGATTATGATATGATCGAGAAAACATTCCAAACTTTCCATCCTTCAAATGTACTCCTGCAGCAACAATATCGAGAAAGAGGGTATACTCAATATTCTGAATTAATGCAAGTTTTGCATGTTGCCGAACAAAATAATGAGCGCGTGATGATAAATCATCAAACCCGTCCAACTGGATCAACTCCACTTTCAGAAGTGAATGTTGCTACATCCAGCTATAATAATTGGCAAGGACGAGGACGTGGACGCGGACGCAGTCGAGGCCGTGGTCATGGTCGTGGAGGAGGTCGTGGAGAAGGTCGTGGACGAGGAAAAGGAAGAGGTTTCTCTCCGAATGACTTCAACGCAAGAAAAACCAACAAGCATCTTCAAATCAATAATGTTGGTCGCGTTATAAAGAAACAAGATGAAAGTACTTGTTACAGATGCGGCATGAAAGGACATTGGTATCAGACCTGTCGTATTCCAAAACATTTGGCCGATCTGTATCAAGCATCTCAATAGGCAAAAGAAAGGAATGTTGAGACAAACCTCATCTCTGATGAAGCTGGACTTTTTTTCCATGGCCTAAACGATGAATCCCATCTTGATATAGCAGATTTTCTCGTTGATAATGAAAACGGAAAATCATGCGAATAAGGCCTATATGCCATGATATGCTTTATCATAGTTTGATATGTACTTTATGTCTTTTTGGATAATAGTTTTATTGTAATATATGATAAGTTTTTTGTAAGACTTTATGTTATTTTATTAATGTTTATTTTATAAATATTTTATCTCAGAAAATGTCAAATTTTGAGATTGAGGATGGAGATATGTGTCTAGCAGACAGTGGTACAACACACTCAATACTTAAAGAGAAAAAATATTTCTCCTCCCTCAAAATAAAAGACTCCGCTAGAAGCGTGAGCACTATATGTGGTAATGCAAAGATTATTATAGGCTCTAGAAAAGCCAGTTTTTCAATGCCAAGGGGAACAAAATTTGAAATTGATGCATTATATTGCCCCAAGTCTCATAGAAACTTGATTAGTTTCAGAGATATCCGAAGAAATGGATATCATATAGAGACTCTGAATAAGAATGGCATTGAATATCTTTGCATAACATCTGAGGAGAAACATATATTGGAAGAATTACCAATGTTATCCTCTGGATTGTATTGCACAAAAATAAATAATTTTGCATCTTATGTTACAGTAAACTCTAAGTTTACTAGTACATTTAAGATATGGCATGAAAGACTTGGACATCCTGGTTCAGTCATGATGCGAAAAATTGTGCAAAATTCCAATGGTCATCCATTGAAGAACGAAAAGATTTTTAGATCTGATGAGTTTTCATGTGATGCATGTTCTCAAGGAAAACTCATAATTCGGCCATCGCCAGCCAAAATTGGGAATGAATCACCATTGTTCTTAGAGAGAATACATGGTGATATATGTGGACCTATCCACCCTTCATGCGGGCCATTTCGTTATTTTATGGTAATGATTGACGCATCTAGTAGATGGTCAAATGTGTGTCTATTGACAACAAGAAACACGGCCTTCGCAAAATTCATTGCCCAAATAATCAGGTTGAAAGTTCAATTCCCTGATTATGCCATAAAGAAAGTCAGGCTTGATAACGCCGGTGAATTCACTTCACAAGCTTTCAATGACTATTGTATGTCAATAGGAATCGATGTGGAGCATCCGGTTCCTCATGTTCATACACAAAATGGCATGGCTGAATCTTTGATTAAACGACTACAACTCATTGCTAGACCGTTAATATTGAGAACAAAACTCCCAATTTCTATATGGGGTCATGCTATATTGCATGCTGCGGCATTGGTCCAAATACGACCAAGCGCATATAATAAATATTCCCCTTTACAATTAGCATCTGGCCAAGAGCCAAAAATATCCTAACTCCGTTTTTTGGATGTGCGGTTTATGTTCCTATAGCCCCACCACAAAGAACAAAAATGGGGCCACAAAGGAGATTGGACATATATGTCGGTTATGCATCACCGAGTATAATTCGATATCTTGAACCGCAAACTGGTGATATGTTTACGGCACGTTTTGCCGATTGCTATTATAATGAAGATAAATTCCAGCGTTAGGGGGAGGAATTAAACAAGTAACAAAAGATATTACATGGTATACACCATCTTTGATATATCTTGATCCCCCAACAATCAACGTGAAATGGAAGTTCAGAAAATTGTACATTTACAAAATTTGGCAAATCAATTACCAGATGCGTTCATAGATACAAAAAGGGTGACAAAGTCATATATCCCCGCTGCAAATGCACCATCAAGAGTTGAAATTCCTAGGGAGGAACTTGATGGAAGCAAAGCTAATGAACCTAAGGTTCAATTGAAAAGGGGGAGGCCAATGGGCTCTAAAGATAAAAAATCCCCGAAAGAAAAAGAAAATGGGAGATGAAAAGGTTCAGGAAGAACCAAATAAAGAGAAAAGTCCTCAGGATGATACAGAAAAATATGAGGTTTCAATTAACTATGCCCAAAATGGAATGTTATGGTATAGAGATGAAATCGATGATGATAATGGAATATTCTCTTTTTCTGTATCTAAAGAGATCGATCATGAAAAAGATGATCCAGATCCAAGGTCTGTATCAGAATGCCAACATAGACCTGATTGGGAGAAATGGAAAAAGGCTATGCAACTAGAGTTGCTCTCCCTCAATAAAAGAAATGTCTTTGGACCTCTTATCACTGCATCTAAAGATATAAAACATGTTGGTTGCAAGTGGGTATTTGTGCGAAAAAGAAATGAGAAAGATGAAATCACAAGATATAAAGCCCAACTTGTTGCACAAGGTTTTTCTCAAAGACCTGGAGTTGATTATGAAGAAACATATTCTCCAGTCATGGATGCAATTACATTCAAGTACTTAATGAGTCTAACGGCTTCTAATAATTTAGAAATGTACCTTATGGATGTAGAGACAACATATTTATATGGATCATTGGATAATGATATATACATGAAAATTCCAGAAGGATTTAAGATTCCTGAGGCATTAGACTCTAAGTCTAATGAAATTTGTGCGATCAAATTACAGCGATCACTTTACGGATTAAAACAATCTGGGCGCATGTGGTATAATCGCTTAAGCGAATACCTATTAAAGAAAGGGTATGCTAATAATGAAATATGCCCATGCGTCTTCATAAAGAAATCTCCATCGGGATTTGTGATCATTGCTGTATATGTTGATGATCTGAATATAATTGGAACTCAAAAGGAGATTGATGATGCAAGAACTTATATGAAGGAAGAATTTGCGATCTTGGAAAGACTAAGTTCTGTCTCGGGTTTCAAATAGAGCATTTCCAAGATGGAATATTTGTGCATCAATCAAATTATACGAAAAATATTTTAAAGCGCTTTAATATGGACAAAGCGACTCCTTTGAGTACTCCAATGGTTAATAGATCTCTGAATATCGATAGTGATCCATTCAGACCTTGTGAAAATAACGAGAAAATATTTGGTCCCGAAGTACCTTATATGAGTGCTATCGGTGGACTCATGTATCTTGCAAATTGCACTAGACCAGATATTGCATTTGCTACGAATCTACTTGCAAGATACAACTCATCCCCTACCCGCAGGCATTGGAATGGGATAAAACATATTCTCCGTTATCTTCAAGGTACGATTAACTTGGGATTATTCTATCCTAGAAACTCTTCGGTTGGTCTTGTTGGTTTTGCAGATGCAAGATATTTATCATATCCACATAAATCCCGATCCCAAACTGGATATGTTTTCACAATTGGAGGAACTGCAATCTCATGGCGCTCACAGAAACAGACTTTTGTTGCCACTTCCTCAAATCATGCAGAAATAATTGCTCTTCATGAAGCATCGAGGGAATGTGTATGGCTCAGATCAATGACTAACCACA
>NC_025704.1:22570867-22573759 GCF_000633955.1 Camelina sativa | reverse complement strand
TCGTGGCTGTCCCTCCCTCTCTATCTCTTTGTTAGTTTTTGTTCTCTTTACAAAGTGTTATAAAACACAAACCTCATAAGTGTTTTGTAGTCATAGTTCACAACACTTCTCTTCCACTACTCTTTGTTTTCTCTTGTCTCATACACCATTATATAGTGGTTTCTCAACAAAATTAAATTAAAAGACAGAACGTAATATAAAAGAAGTTTTTTTTAAAGCTCCTTATTGATGCTTTACAGTTTACAGATGAAAAAATAAAAACCAAAAATCCTACAATCATCATATAAAAAAAATCAATGACAATAAGAATAAAAATAGGTAACAAATGTGTGATTGGAATTAAAAAAAGCTATAACCTTTTAGGTGTTGACTGGTTCTCCCGCTACCTCCCACAAACGCTGCGTTGGCGGGTGGTAGCGGTTGCTAGCGATTGAAACCAATCACACAAATCACTCCCAATCACTCCTAATCGCTCCCAACCGTTTCAAACCACTGAATTCTAAAAGCTGCTTCCCGCAAGCGTTTGCGGTTGCGGGCGATTGCGGTTGGATTTTTTTTTTTTTTTAACTTTAAAAAAATCAATGATAATGAAATTTTATTTGTTATTTCTTCTATCTAACTATTTTACTCATTAAGGATGAGAGAAAATGAAGTACGGATACGATTGCAGAGATTATAAAATAAACAATTAGAAGAAAATAATATTCTAATTAACAATAACCTGAAAAACTTGATGTAAATTTAATGGCATATTGCACATAAGTTCAAAAAAATCTAAATAAATATAATATTTCATCAGAAATTTAAGAAAATAAGATTATTTGTGAAAAATATTAAAACAAATCACCAGTGACTCTTCTCAACTCTCACTTGACCATTCCTACCGATGCAACTATTGACCCACAATCTAAGAGAAAAGAGAAAAGATCTACGATCTAAAGCATATGATTTGTCATTTATCAAATTACTTGATTAAATTTTTGGTGAAAAGCCAAATGCATAAAGGAATTAGTATTTCAATCTGAAATTTATTGTTATTTGAATTATTATTGTATTATTTTTTAATAAGTTTTAATTATAAATCAAGTTTAATAAAAATTTTGGTGTTTTTAAATATTTATCTATTATATATCACATTTATTATGTTCCAACCGCTGTTGCACCCGCTGGTCAACCAGTCGTAAACCTCCCGCAAACGCACCAATTTTAAACCGCTAAACTAGTCGTTCAAAACGCTTAATAACGCTTGAAACTGCAATCGCCTGCTTCCGCAATCTTCCGCAACCGCAACCGCAACGTTTGAACCAGTCAGGCCCTTAAAGTCCCCTAATCAACCATTTATCGTTAATGACCAGAGACAACCGAGACGAAAATTTATAGTTCATAAGTTTAATAAAAATAAGTCAATAAAAAATTATATGAGATGTAATTAATTTAAAAATTTGGTGACTATTAAAAAAACACTAATTTTTGATACATGTTTGTTGGAGTCAGAAACAACAATTGAGAATAGGAGATTTAAAAAATATGATCTGGGCAGACTTTCGGTACAAATCGACAAGAACAATGAAGAACAACGAACTGAATTTCTTGTATTGACTTAGTGTATTGTATTGCTTGATATTACATGTGTCGAACACTTTACAAAGACTGATTATTTATACTAAATCCTCCACGAGGTTTCTCTGCAATCTCCTCCTGCGATCTCGCCCCCGATCCTAGCAACAAAATCCCGATCCCATCTCTAGTTGACTCCGTCCTCCAGCTCAAGCCCTCTTCTTGGGCCCTAGTCGAGTCCACTTGCCCGGTTGACATTTGCTCCTTAATGGGCTTATCGGTTGGGCCTTTAATTCGTGAAACCCAACACCAACAATGTTCGAATGATATCTTGATAATTTCTACACCATCAAGAACTAAAGTTTCGGATGCATGGTGGAAAGATCATATATGAGCAATTTAGTTTGAATCTTATTTAACTGGCTGTGATCATTCTCATTTTGTTTATTAATAATATAATTATCATTCTTTTAGTGCAAATGATAAAGAAAGATGCTTTTATCAAAAAAATTAAGGTTTGGATAATCATGCGTATGTTTTGTCATCTGATGTAGGGTTACAATGATAATATTATATACAACAAGAACCTGATAAATTCATGATAAAATTGATGTTCCTACTTCCTACTAACTGTTTTAACTTCATGACATCAACTAATGGCATCGTAAGTAGTTGATAGTGCTATTACTATTTGGTGTATGTACATTATAGAGTGCTAGTGAAAGTTATGATAAAAATCAAGTTAAGTTTGAGAATACATGCGATTATAAGTATTCTTATTTCGTTGACAACTCACGATTTATTGTCGTAACAAAAAAATATGAGAAAATCTTTTTTTATTAATCTATACTATTAAAAGGGAAGCATTTTTAATAAGTAGACATAGATTAAGAGATTATTACATGAAATACCATTTAAAACAGAATAAGGATATATATAACTCAGAGCCAAACATATACAATTAATAGAAGAACTGTATAAGGTAAACATGTATCCAAACAGACCTATAATTAGTAGCACAAAAAGGGAAACAAGTAAACAACATTTACGACATACAAAAATAATTAGCATTCAAACAAATAAATAACAATAATTAGCATTCAAACAAGTAAACAACAATAATTTGCATTCAAAATTTCCATAATCCGAATCTTAACAGTTACGAATTTAAATATCAACCATATTTGAATTGTTTAGGATATGAGTCATTAAGATCAAATTCAAAATCTTTAGAAATATATATCTACTTACCAAATGTGCAAACAATATTAATTAGTATCACCTAAATTATAGACATTTTCAATTCAAAAAATCGTAAATACAGGAACAAAAAAA
>NC_025704.1:22564302-22564867 GCF_000633955.1 Camelina sativa | reverse complement strand
CTCATTCGAGCAAGTTCTCTATTCATCCAGGAGCGACCAAGATGTACCGTGACCTCAAGCGGTATTATCACTGGGTCGGGATGAAGAAGGACGTAGCTGACTGGGTGACAAAGTGTGATACTTGCTAGCTGGTGAAGGCGGAACATCAGGTTCCTGGTGGTTTATTACAGAGTTTACCCATTCCAGAGTGGAAGTGGGATTTGATCACGATGGACTTCGTGGTAGGTTTGCCTGTGTCGAGGACGTTTGATGCTATTTGGGTCATTGTGGACCGTTTGACTAAGTCTGCGCATTTTCTGGCCATCAAGAAAACTGATGGAGCAGCGGTTTTGGCCAAGAAGTACGTGAGGGAGATAGTCAGATTGCACGGTGTGCCTGCTAGTATTGTGTCTGATAGAGATTCCAAGTTCACCTCGGTGTTCTGGAAGGCATTTCAGGCGGAGATGGGCACGAAGGTGCATATGAGTACAGCCTATCATCCTCAGACTGACGGTCAGTCAGAGAGGACGATCCAGATTTTGGAGGATTTATTGAGGATGTGTGTGCTGGATTGGGGTGGTCATTG
>NC_025704.1:22563766-22564076 GCF_000633955.1 Camelina sativa | reverse complement strand
AAGGTTTCCATAAATAGAAAGTTTCTAAAAAGGGAAAGTTTTGTGGAAATGTTGAGGTAGATCTAGCCGGGAGATACTCGTTGGCATCAGTGTCTGTTTTTGCTCAAGGCCGTGCGGGCCCAACTCACGTGATACCGATAGCTCGATGGACTTTGTGGCCAGAGAGTGGGAGTGGTATGTTGCTTCGGATGACGATCCGAGAGCGCGCTTGAGGGTGACGATCCAAGAGCGGGATATGTGAGGCTCCCTGAATACCGTAGCTGTGAGCCGCGGCTCGGCAGTGAGCCGGTATGTCTCGAGGGTTGCGACC
>NC_025704.1:22558743-22562223 GCF_000633955.1 Camelina sativa | reverse complement strand
TTGATTGTGTTATTGTTGTTTGTTGACTTGGGAGTCTCATATGCTTGTGTGTATAACCCAGTAGATGGGAGGACGGCCTCACTAAGTATTTATGATAATACTTACGCATCTCAATTGTTGTTTGTGATGTGCAGGTAAAGGCAAAGTGTGATCGTGGAATCAAGGCGATGATGAAGGGGTGTTCTAGAGGCTTGATTGATTGTGGTCTAGCTGATGTTAGGTTGCTAGATTAAGTCATTGGAACATTGTAGGATGTTAGCTTTTGGTTATTTCTTTGTTTGGATTATGATGTTGTTGGAATATTATTGGAATTGTTTTATTTGGTTATCCGCTGTTAATGATTGTTGTTAGGATGTTAGTGGGTATGGGACCACTAGTAAATGAGGTATAAAAAAAAAAAACGGGAAGGGTTGTTTCAAAAATGGCTACCAACGATGGCAGATCCAAATGATGATGTCAAGCTTTTTCAAACCAGTGGGGATATGTCGTTTTATCAGATAAAATAATAAAAAAAATCATCAATTATAAACAATGGTTTGAAGGTTGACAAAAAAAAAAACAATGGTTTGAATTTATAAAGTATTTAGTATGCATACTTCTTTTCTAAGTCTTTTTTTAATATGAAACTAATTTATGTTGAATTCTATTTTTTTACAGAGTTCAAAAATTCATGTTTAACTCAAAAAAATATGTGCGGCGTTTTTGTTCTATTTTGAACTACTCTTTTAAGGTTTTTATGCTTTTAGTATTCTAATATTTTTCATCCTTGAAAAGGGTTATCATTTACATCATTGTTGACAAAATCCTAACCATTTAACAACAAAATGTGTTGTTTATCTTTATGAAATTATATCTTAAGACTATCATAACTATGAAAAATAGTAATATCTTTAATTAAGATTTGAAATTTTAAATTGATATTTTCATTTTATATATTATTAATGATACATGAAGATACCAATATAGATACTTGGAGGTACTTCCTACCAAAAAAAATACGTGAAAATGCCAATATATAAATGATTTTAATATTTTTTTGTCACGCATGGTTTTAATATTTTTTTGTCAGACATGATTTTAATATTTATATGTATATATATGTTTGCATGCGGTAAAAAGAACAAATGTTGTTACTACATATGGTGTCAAGGAGAAAAAAACATGTAAGGTGAAACGTGAAGGAGTATTGACAAAGGACTTTAATTATCAATAATATAATTCTGAAGTGATTGATTCTATTTAATATAATTGTATAGTAGATTTGTGCAACCATCCACACATATAGCATAGGTATATATGTGTATATATGTGCGGTATAAAAAATCAAAATGTTTATTAATATATTTTACAAAATTATTTTTAAATTGTAAATTCATTTTTGTTTATTTTTCATTTAATTTGTGTTATTTAAATTGTGGCAATCAAACAAAACATATTTTAGAGTATTGGTTAGAATTGCATATCCAAACTTATACGAAACCAATAACCTACAATAAAATTTTGGAAATATAATTATCAATTTTAAATAACATATAGAGATCAATTTTAATTCGATTGCATAAATATAGAACTAAACATACCAAGTTTTTTTTGGGGCAAAAAGAAGCTATCTTACCAACTAAAACGAAAGAACCTATCATACCAACATAATTACCGTAATTGTGTTAGTGCATAAGGATAAGTTTTGTTAATAAATACTATGAATAAATATCAAATTTAAAGAGGAATAGTTTCACTTCTTTTCACACATGAATATATAAAATTTTGGGTAACAGGCTACAATTTTTTTTTTTAATAGCTATATTTTATTCTCAAAGTCTAACTTGAGTACGAGCAATTTGGAATGGAATAAATTTGAGTATTTTTGAATATCTTACTGAGTTTTAGTCTATCAAAACATAAAATAATCTCTAATCCAATCTCTTAAGACATATTTTATAGATATTTTTTTTTATTGAAATACATGTTACCCACGGGTTTTGCAAATTCAACACGGCGAATACAAACATTGCTCATGTGGTTTTTGGGTGGCAAGTAAAAAAATAGCAAAACTATTACAAAGTAAGTCTATCAATGTGGGTTTGTCACGCTATACAATTTAGGTCATCAAGTTTAGGAATTTTAATCATTATGGCAGATTTTATCCAATTTGATAGATAATGAGAAATATAAAGAAAAATTGTATAATGTCCACTAATTTGTAAAAATTAAATATCCAAACAAAAAGTACATGAAGTATGAATATCCCATCCAAATCTTCTACCTATTTCTTTATATGTTAGACTAAAATATACAATCTCAAATGGATAAAGTATTTTTAAAATCACAGTTATGAAATAGAATAAACATGAAATATATGGGACGTGACGGTTTTTCTGTCAAGATATAAACATTCTATATTCGTCTTACTTTTTTAATTGTAGTTGTTTATACTTTTCGTCTAAAAAACAAAACATATATGATCATTCTTTTCGTCTAAAAAAACAATAACATATCAAATGCTATACTGATAAGAGTTTAAATTATAAATGTTACTAATATTCGTTAAAAATATGTTTATAAACATTATCCCGCACATACGTAAATATTGTAAACCTTATAATAATCTTAATTTTTGAAATCAACCCTGCACGTACGTGCGGGTCCGAATCTAGTTTAAGTATAAAACTAAATACAAACCTAGACTTAAAAGCCTTATTTATTATAAGTTATATTATGACCATGTAAATATGAGGGTAAAATTTTGATGTTAAATTTTTAACAATACTATTTAAATTTTACGTGGTGATCCATGTAATTTTTTTAGTTTTTTTATGGTTTAACTATAAAAATAGATTTGAACCTCTTACCATTCATCTTCAATACAATTTAACTATCTATTCTATCATAATAAAACTGGATTTTAACTCTTTGCACTCCATCTCAATGAAAAAAGCTAAAATTTTCATATTAAAATAATACCACATATCTTATTATATAAATCAATATCTAATTTAGTACTAGAAAATCATGAAAAACTAGAAAGCATAATTTGTGAAGATAAAGAAATAAAAAAAAATTGACAAAAGAAATTAGAAAACTATCATTTTAAAAAAAAATATAGATGCTAAATTAATTTTAAATACGTTCAAATTTATGATTAAAATATAAATAAAATGGAATTAAAACTTTCATCAAGTAATCAAAAAATCATTCCTATAAACTTATCATATTCAAGTTTTTGATAATTTAATGAATTAATTTTTTTATTTCTATATGAATAAGATTTATCTTTTAATCATATTTGACTCTGTTTTCTTTTCTGAATTGACATTAAAAAAAATTACAGTAGTTCCTTTTTTGTGTTTATTTAAACCATGCATTTAATAAATTTGGAATTCAACCAAAAATTGTTATTTCAATCATTGCATGTACCTAAATTGTATAACTACTATTCTTCTTGTGAAAGTAAATACTAACTCTTCCAATCAGAAACTCTGA